>NW_026872009.1:0-70000 GCF_033458585.1 Syngnathus typhle | reverse complement strand
GGAAAGCCAAGGGCTAAGTCTTCCATTTTCTGATGAGCAGGTACATGGTACAATCTCACAGATCACTGGAGATAATCTGGGAATGCACTCTATTCTTGGTTTTAACGAGTCATTCAGTAGCCGTCATTTCTGTCGCCTATGTTTGCTTGATAAAGATGATTGTCAGACAGTGTACAGTGAGGATGATCCTAAAGTGATCCTTCGTGGGAAAGATATGTTTGACATGCATTGCCAGTCTCTAAAGGAAAATCTTCAGCTGAAATCATTGTATGGTTTGAAAAGAAATTCTGCACTAAATTCATTGCAGTATTTCCATGTTTGCCATAACTACTCGTTTGATATCATGCATGATCTGCTCGAGGGTGTAGCTCAGTATGAGATCAAATTGCTTTTTGAGTATCTCACCCACCACTTCATATCACAACAGAACTTGCTTTCAAGGATTTATGGTTTTGATTACGGATTTCTAGAACGAAAGAACCGCCCCACGAAAATCGTATTGGACAGTGCTGGCAATGGCATCGGCTTGAACTCTATCCAGACATTCTGTCTTGTGAAAAACATTCCACTCCTGTTTGGGGACATTGTTCCTGCAGAGAACAGACACTGGAGTTTGTTACTGTTACTGTTACAAATTATGAACATAGTCTTTTCACCTTCTCTCACTCTGGGCATGACTGTATATTTAAAAGATTTGATCCTTGACCACCACAAATTATTCAAGTGCTTGTATCCACACAGAAACCTCATACCCAAGCATCACTTTATGATCCATTACCCCTCTTCTATCAGGAAAATTGGCCCTTTGTTGTACGTTTGGTGTATGAGGTACGAAGCAAAACACAAGATGTTTAAAGATTACTTCAAAAATTTCAAAAACATTACCAAATCACTAGCTAAAAGGCATCAAATGGCCATTGCTTATCACTGGGAAACCTTCACCCTTAAACAGAAGGAATATGGGCCAATGAAATCATTTTCTTTACGAGATGAAAATGTGGTCAACAGTGAAATGTGTGAAATGCTGTTGTCCAAAGATGTTTTCTCAACAAGTTGGGTTAAAGTCGATGGTGTTGAGTACAAAGGTGGACTTGTTGTTTGCAGTTCCATGGAGGAAGACATGCCAGTCTTTTGTCAAATAGATGATGTACTTCTGGTTGAAGATGACGTTTATTTTTTGACAAAAAAGCTATTTACAGAGATGTTTGTTGAACACCACCATGCCTTCAAAGTTTTACCAACTGAAGAGAGGTGTGTCATGAAAATGACTGAACTCAAATGTCACAAACCATTTGATATTCAAAGCTCATATGGTAAAGCAGATGAAAGTTTGTACATTATACCCTCGTTTATTATGTTTTAACTGACTGCATTGGGGGAAAGTTCTTAAAATAAATGGTAAGCAGATGGAAGTTTGTACATTATACCCTCATGTTTTAACTGACTGCATTGGGGGGAAAGTTAAAATAAATTGTGTTTTTGAAAATGCATTTTTCTTGGAATTGTCATTTTAATGGTTGTATTGTACTGTTTTTTTTTTTAACTATGTAGTGTCAATTTAACCCAATTTAGGAAGTTAAAAAGGAGCTTTGATATAATGTAAATCGATAGTGTTAATTTAACACAGTTTAGGGAGTTAAAAAGGAACTCTGATATAGTGTTAATGTAACTCGATATAGTGTTAATTTAACACAGTTTAGGGAGTTGAAAAGGAACTCTGATATAGTGTTAATGTAACTCGATATAGTGTTAATTCAACCCAGTCTAGGGAGTTAAAAAGTAACTCTGATATAGTGTTAATGTAACTCGATATAGTGTTAATTCAACCCAGTCTAGGGAGTTAAAAAGTAACTCTGATATAGTGTTAATGTAACTCGATATAGTGTTAATTCAACCCAGTCTAGGGAGTTAAAAAGTAACTCTGATATAGTGTTAATGTAACTCGATATAGTGTTAATTCAACCCAGTCTAGGGAGTTAAAAAGTAACTCTAGGTACAGTGTTAAATAATTAACTATTTTGAAAGTGTTAATTTAACTCTGTAGAGTGTGGAGCTATATAAACCCACAAAAAGTGTTAAAATTGACTCTGTGGGAGTTGATTCAACACTCCAGTTTTTGCTGTGTTGGCATCGAAAAAAACGCTCTCGGGTGCTTTAGAGTGCCGAGTTTCTTACTGCGCATTAAGAAATGACCACCTCCAACGTTTGGTTTATGTTTTATAAGCATTTTTAATTTTATTGCTTAAATCGCATTTTCTCGGCGAGCTGAGCACTTTTTCTGAATTGTGCCGCTCCCGTCACTCTGGTTAGGTTGGCATCGAAAAAAACGCTCTCGGGTGCTTTAGAGTGCCGAGTTTATTACTGCGCATTAAGAAATGACCACCTCCAACGTTTGGTTTATGTTTTATAAGCATTTTTAATTTTATTGCTTAAATCGCATTTTCTCGGCGAGCTGAGCACTTTTTCTGAATTGTGCCGCTCCCGTCACTCTGGTTAGGTTGGCATCGAAAAAAACGCTCTCGGGTGCTTTAGAGTGCCGAGTTATTCACTGCGCACGAAGAAATGACCACCTCCAACGTTTGGTTTATGTTTTATAAGCATTTTTAATTTTATTGCTTAAATCGCATTTTCTCGGCGAGCTGAGCGCTTTTTCTGAATTGTGCCGCTCCCGTCACTCTGGTTAGGTTGGCATCGAAAAAAACGCTCTCGGGTGCTTTAGAGTGCCGAGTTTATTACTGCGCATTAAGAAATGACCACCTCCAACGTTTGGTTTATGTTTTATAAGCATTTTTAATTTTATTGCTTAAATCGCATTTTCTCGGCGAGCTGAGCACTTTTTCTGAATTGTGCCGCTCCCGTCACTCTGGTTAGGTTGGCATCGAAAAAAACGCTCTCGGGTGCTTTAGAGTGCCGAGTTTATTACTGCGCATTAAGAAATGACCACCTCCAACGTTTGGTTTATGTTTTATAAGCATTTTTAATTTTATTGCTTAAATCGCATTTTCTCGGCGAGCTGAGCACTTTTTCTGAATTGTGCCGCTCCCGTCACTCTGGTTAGGTTGGCATCGAAAAAAACGCTATCGGGTGCTTTAGAGTGCCGAGTTATTCACTGCGCATGAAGAAATGACCACCTCCAACGTTTGGTTTATGTTTTATAAGCATTTTTAATTTTATTGCTTAAATCGCATTTTCTCGGCGAGCTGAGTGCTTTTTCTGAATTGTGCCGCTCCCGTAACTCTGGTTAGGTTGGCATCGAAAAAAACGCTCTCGGGTGCTTTAGAGTGCCGAGTTTATCACTGCGCATGAAGAAATGACCACTTCCAACGTTTGGTTTATGTTTTATAAGCATTTTTAATTTTATTGCTTAAATCGCATTTTCTCGGCGAGCTGAGCGCTTTTTCTGAATTGTGTCGCTCCCGTCACTCTGGTTAGGTTGGCATCGAAAAAAACGCTCTCGGGTGCTTTAGAGTGCCGAGTTATTCACTGCGCATGAAGAAATGACCACCTCCAACGTTTGGTTTATGTTTAATAAGCATTTTTAATTTTATTGCTTAAATCGCATTTTCTCGGCGAGCTGAGCGCTTTTTCTGAATTGTGCCGCTCCCGTCACTCTGGTTAGGTTGGCATCGAAAAAAACGCTCTCGGGTGCTTTAGAGTGCCGAGTTATTCACTGCGCATGAAGAAATGACCACCTCCAACGTTTCGTTTATGTTTAATAAGCATTTTTTATTTTATTGCTTAAATCGCATTTTCTCGGCGAGCTGAGCACTTTTTCTGAATTGTGCCGCTCCCGTCACTCTGGTTAGGTTGGCATCGAAAAAAACGCTCTCGGGTGCTTTAGAGTGCCGAGTTTATTACTGCGCATTAGGAAATGACCACCTCCAACGTTTGGTTTATGTTTTATAAGCATTTTTAATTTTATTGCTTAAATCGCATTTTCTCGGCGAGCTGAGCGCTTTTTCTGAATTGTGCCGCTCCCGTCACTCTGGTTAGGTTGGCATCGAAAAAAACGCTCTCGGGTGCTTTAGAGTGCCGAGTTTCTTACTGCGCATTAAGAAATGACCACCTCCAACGTTTGGTTTATGTTTTATAAGCATTTTTAATTTTATTGCTTAAATCGCATTTTCTCGGCGAGCTGAGCACTTTTTCTGAATTGTGCCGCTCCCGTCACTCTGGTTAGGTTGGTGTGGTGAATTCTCTTCGATGGTCAGCTGGTCTTCCAACCAAGATGGTGAAAAAGTGGCTGGTTTGGGGAAGGAAAACTTCAGTCACACATGGCTGATTGGGGAAAGATTTTATTCAACCGATGTCAGAGAGAAGTGTCTCGCGCCCTAGCCAAGATGTCGAGTCCCTTTGTCTACTCTCGTCCTAAACCTTATACTCTTGCGCTTCCCTCCACGCGGGAGCGCGCAGATGGGGCTGTTGGCTGACCTATGACCCCGCAGTTGCCTCCCCATCTCTACATCGTGTGTATCTTAGCAGTTGTTAATGGAAGCCAGATGTGTCTGGCGCCAATGAGTCTACCTTCCTGGACCAAGCCCCAAACAATACCACACGAACCTGACCCGAACATGCCCTGGTCGTACTTAGGCTTACTAGTGAGATGAACATTGCATGATATCATGATAATAATACACTACATTGGCATCGAAAAAAACGCTCTCGGGTGCTTTAGAGTGCCGAGTTTATTACTGCGCATTAAGAAATGACCACCTCCAACGTTTGGTTTATGTTTTATAAGCATTTTTAATTTTATTGCTTAAATCGCATTTTCTCGGCGAGCTGAGCACTTTTTCTGAATTGTGCCGCTCCCGTCACTCTGGTTAGGTTGGCATCGAAAAAAACGCTATCGGGTGCTTTAGAGTGCCGAGTTATTCACTGCGCATGAAGAAATGACCACCTCCAACGTTTGGTTTATGTTTAATAAGCATTTTTAATTTTATTGCTTAAATCGCATTTTCTCGGCGAGCTGAGCACTTTTTCTGAATTGTGCCGCTCCCGTCACTCTGGTTAGGTTGGCATCGAAAAAAACCGCTCTCGGGTGCTTAAGAGTGCCGAGTTTATCACTGCGCATGAAGAAATGACCACCTCCAACGTTTGGTTTATGTTTTATAAGCATTTTTAATTTTATTGCTTACATCGCATTTTCTCGGCGAGCTGAGCGCTTTTTCTGAATTGTGCCGCTCCCGTCACTCTGGTTAGGTTGGCATCGAAAAAAACGCTCTCGGGTGCTTTAGAGTGCCGAGTTTATCACTGCGCATGAAGAAATGACCACCTCCAACGTTTGGTTTATGTTTTATAAGCATTTTTAATTTTATTGCTTAAATCGCATTTTCTCGGCGAGCTGAGCGCTTTTTCTGAATTGTGCCGCTCCCGTCACTCTGGTTAGGTTGGCATCGAAAAAAACGCTCTCGGGTGCTTTAGAGTGCCGAGTTATTCACTGCGCATGAAGAAATGACCACCTCCAACGTTTGGTTTATGTTTAATAAGCATTTTTAATTTTATTGCTTAAATCGCATTTTCTCGGCGAGCTGAGCGCTTTTTCTGAATTGTGCCGCTCCCGTCACTCTGGTTAGGTTGGCATCGAAAAAAACGCTCTCGGGTGCTTTAGAGTGCCGAGTTATTCACTGCGCATGAAGAAATGACCACCTCCAACGTTTGGTTTATGTTTAATAAGCATTTTTAATTTTATTGCTTAAATCGCATTTTCTCGGCGAGCTGAGCACTTTTTCTGAATTGTGCCGCTCCCGTCACTCTGGTTAGGTTGGCATCGAAAAAAACGCTCTCGGGTGCTTTAGAGTGCCGAGTTTATTACTGCGCATTAAGAAATGACCACCTCCAACGTTTGGTTTATGTTTTATAAGCATTTTTAATTTTATTGCTTAAATCGCATTTTCTCGGCGAGCTGGGCACTTTTTCTGAATTGTGCCGCTCCCGTCACTCTGGTTAGGTTGGCATCGAAAAAAACGCTCTCGGGTGCTTTAGAGTGCCGAGTTTATTACTGCGCACGAAGAAATGACCACCTCCAACGTTTGGTTTATGTTTTATAAGCATTTTTAATTTTATTGCTTAAATCGCATTTTCTCGGCGAGCTGAGCACTTTTTCTGAATTGTGCCGCTCCCGTCACTCTGGTTAGGTTGGCATCGAAAAAAAACGCTCTCGGGTGCTTTAGAGTGCCGAGTTTATTACTGCGCATTAAGAAATGACCACCTCCAACGTTTGGTTTATGTTTTATAAGCATTTTTAATTTTATTGCTTAAATCGCATTTTCTCGGCGAGCTGAGCACTTTTTCTGAATTGTGCCGCTCCCGTCACTCTGGTTAGGTTGGCATCGAAAAAAACGCTCTCGGGTGCTTTAGAGTGCCGAGTTTATTACTGCGCATTAAGAAATGACCACCTCCAACGTTTGGTTTATGTTTTATAAGCATTTTTAATTTTATTGCTTAAATCGCATTTTCTCGGCGAGCTGAGCACTTTTTCTGAATTGTGCCGCTCCCGTCACTCTGGTTAGGTTGGCATCGAAAAAAACGCTCTCGGGTGCTTTAGAGTGCCGAGTTATTCACTGCGCATGAAGAAATGACCACCTCCAACGTTTGGTTTATGTTTAATAAGCATTTTTAATTTTATTGCTTGAATCGCATTTTCTCGGCGAGCTGAGCACTTTTTCTGAATTGTGCCGCTCCCGTCACTCTGGTTAGGTTGGCATCGAAAAAAACGCTCTCGGGTGCTTTAGAGTGCCGAGTTTATCACTGCGCATGAAGAAATGACCACCTCCAACGTTTGGTTTATGTTTTATAAGCATTTTTAATTTTATTGCTTAAATCGCATTTTCTCGGCGAGCTGAGCGCTTTTTCTGAATTGTGCCGCTCCCGTCACTCTGGTTATATGTTGGCATCGAAAAAAACGCTCTCGGGTGCTTTAGAGTGCCGAGTTTATCACTGCGCATGAAAAAATGACCACCTCCAACGTTTGGTTTATGTTTTATAAGCATTTTTAATTTTATTGCTTAAATCGCATTTTCTCGGCGAGCTGAGCACTTTTTCTGAATTGTGCCGCTCCCGTCACTCTGGTTAGGTTGGCATCGAAAAAAACGCTCTCGGGTGCTTTAGAGTGCCGAGTTTATCACTGCGCATGAAGAAATGACCACCTCCAACGTTTGGTTTATGTTTTATAAGCGTTTTTAAATTTATTGCTTAAATCGCATTTTCTCGGCGAGCTGAGCGCTTTTTCTGAATTGTGCCGCTCCCGTCACTCTGGTTAGGTTGGCATCGAAAAAAACGCTCTCGGGTGCTTTAGAGTGCCGAGTTATTCACTGCGCATGAAGAAATGACCACCTCCAACGTTTGGTTTATGTTTTATAAGCATTTTTAGTTTTATTGCTTAAATCGCATTTTCTCGGCGAGCTGAGCACTTTTTCTGAATTGTGCCGCTCCCGTCACTCTGGTTAGGTTGGCATCGAAAAAAACGCTCTCGGGTGCTTTAGAGTGCCGAGTTTATCACTGCGCATGAAGAAATGACCACCTCCAACGTTTGGTTTATGTTTTATAAGCATTTTTAATTTTATTGCTTAAATCGCATTTTCTCGGCGAGCTGAGCACTTTTTCTGAATTGTGCCGCTCCCGTCACTTGGCATCGAAAAAAACGCTCTCGGGTGCTTTAGAGTGCCGAGTTATTCACTGCGCATGAAGAAATGACCACCTCCAACGTTTGGTTTATGTTTTATAAGCATTTTTAATTTTATTGCTTAAATCGCATTTTCTCGGCGAGCTGAGCGCTTTTTCTGAATTGTGCCGCTCCCGTCACTCTGGTTAGGTTGGCATCGAAAAAAACGCTCTCGGGTGCTTTAGAGTGCCGAGTTTATTACTGCGCATTAAGAAATGACCACCTCCAACGTTTGGTTTATGTTTTATAAGCATTTTTAATTTTATTGCTTAAATCGCATTTTCTCGGCGAGCTGAGCGCTTTTTCTGAATTGTGCCGCTCCCGTCACTCTGGTTAGGTTGGCATCGAAAAAAACGCTCTCGGGTGCTTTTGTTGGAAAATTGTATATATATGTTATCATGCGTTCTCTTTTAGTTTCTATATTACTATATTACAGTAAATGATGTCTCGTTAGATCTACCGTTAGATTAGATCTGCGTACGTGCGTTCGTTGTTCTGCTTTGCTGTTCTTATGTCCACCACAGAATACCACATCAGCCAAGGTGTGAGGTCTTGTCTCGGTCAGCGAGAGACAGCAGCAACGACATTGTGTCAGCCTTCCTCAAGTGGCTGACTCGGCACCTCACACCCTCAAGAAATGGAGCGCTGGGAGCGCCCCTGGTCCTTGCTGATAAGACTGCTTGAACCCATTGAACTTGATGAACTCTGTTTGCTCTTTCCTATGTCGCCACATTAGCATAACGTTTGCAGTAATCTACACACACCAGAAGTTTCCTGCGCTTACCAAAAGCAGAAACCGTTTGCGCTTCCCCCTACCCTTATTTGGTTTCTGCTACACATGTGATGAGGAAAATTCCCCAAATAAAGAGAGCAAGGATGCAGACAGACTTTAGTGTAGGTTGGGCATTGTAAGCTGTCTGTACTGCACTCCTTGCGCAAGCTACGACTCAATATTCTGCCTCACTTGTGGTCTGTCCGTTGGTGCGTTTCTCTTAACATTTATTCACTCTGTCTGTAAAAACCTAACAGAAATTGGGGGCTCGTCCGGGATTTCTATACGTCCTTGCGGCTCCGGCGGGACTCCTCGACGCAGGAAAAATCCTTGGCCAAGGTAAACAAAAGCCCTTTGACGGGACTGCCTCGAGCGGTTCGGCTGGACGCTGGGGGGACTGCCGAAATCACCCGAGGAAAAGGACCAGCGGACTGTGAGTAGGAATATTGATTCTACTAAAAGGAATGAATGAGCGGTGACAAGAGGTCACTTAAAGAGAAAAGTGACGAGAAGTCACTAAAACCTTGGGAATTCTAGACCCTGTCAAGTAAATAGGAACAGTTAAATTCCGCGGGGCGGTGCGGAGCCCCCTAACTAATTGTTAGTTAAACCTAGCGATTAATTGTTAGTTAAATTCCGCAAGGAGGTGCGGACTCCTCTGTTATTCCTAAAAGTGGTGAAAAACGCGTGTGGTGTGTTTGTGTGCGGTTTGACTGAGAGTGATCTCATTTGAGCTCTCCTCTATATAAAAACACAGGATTGTAAACAGTGGCTTTGTGTGAGGTGCAGAGGCTAGAGAACTCTCCGCTTCCCTGCTGGGAAGGTGAAAGGAGACTTACTCCACATCGAATATTTAACCACTGTCCTGTGAATAAAGTTGGCTTTAGGACACTGTAGGTGCCATTCGAACCGCCAACTCCGAAATTTAGAAAATAAAACCATGGGAAATTTAAACAGCAAACGAAACTCTTTACCTCGAGATAAATTAAAATGCAAAGATTGGAAATTAATGGAATGGGTCGACCCTAAAAATGTGAAATATCTCGATAAATGGATAACGAATTATAACTTCGATGGTCAATTGAGTGCAACCTCATTAAACAATCTCAAACAATCGATTATTGCCAAACATGGTGCAAATAAAAAGAATAAAGATGGGTATCATTTAATAGTGAAATGGGAATTGGAAGCAGAAAAAAGAAAATGTGGACAAATAAAAGAAAAATTAAAGAACAAAAGGAGCGAAGAAAAGTCCGTCTCCAAAGAGAGCCTTTTATTGCACAGACGAGAAGATGATGAAACTTCAGTGGCGCGGCCTCGCTTGAGAGCCGTGCCCGAGGAGGGGGTGGATTCAGATGAGAAAGATGAACAGATTGTTAGGAGAAGTACTGTGGAGCGCGAGCGATTGTACCCACAATTGCCGGTCGTAGATGACCCTCCAAAATATAGTGATTTTGCTCACGCCATGGTTACGCGGAGCCGCGTAAAAGCGGAAGCTCCCTCTCCATCGGCCCCCGTAGCAGACGGCAGCCCGAACTACATGGGCGCAGGAGTAACCGAGGCCTACCCAATGATTCAAGTGGCAAACCCCCATGATGACGGAGGGCCCACTATTTTAGTCTACAGAACGTGGACTCATGCTGATGTAAAATCAGCCACTGAGGGAATAGCATTGCCGTCTGAAGATGTTGAGCAATATTGTACTGACATGATGCAACTCATTGCTTCTTATAATTTAAGAGGAGATGAGGTGCAACAAGTTTTTATGGCAACTTTGACCAAAGACTGGGCCAGTGTCAAGGGCAATTGGGATCCTTTTGATGAAAATGGCCGCCCATTGGAATATAATGGGCTGCCATTGAGAAATCAAATTGAGCAACTTTTGGGCAGGATAAAAACTAAATTTCAACGTAGAGCAAATTATGCAGAAATTGGTCGAACCAAACAAAAAGAGGATGAATTGTTTGAAGATTATAGACACAGATTGGAGAAAGTGTTCAAAGCCAATAGCGGCTTGGTACCTGGAACTGAGGTTTACAACCAGCAGTTCAAAAATGCTCTACATACAAATTCGCGACCAGCAATTCAAAACTGGGTTGTGAAACATATGATCACTTTCCCTACTTCCACACTGCCACAATTTATTGATCATGCCATGCATGCTGAGAAAGTTGTTAATTTGAAAAAAGGAAAAGAAAAAGGGAAAGTGGCTACCATTTTTTTTTTTTGCTGATAAAGACTCACATGATGCATTTTATCAAAACAAAACTTTTGAACCTTACCAGAAGAAGCATGGTCGTGGAAACTTCCGCGGCAAGGGCAGGGGAGGCTACCGGCATGGTGCTCTCGGTTATGGCCCGACAGGTCAACCGAAACAACCTAGCACTCAGCCTCCTGTCTGCTGGGCGTGCGGCAAGGAGGGCCACATAGCAAAATATTGTCCGGACCCCCATAAAAGCGGGGCTGTCCCTCCCTTGTGACTAACCGACAGTCAGCATGGAACTGAAGGAGCTGTTTTGACAACAGCTCCCCCTATTGATGCAGATTTGAACATTCAGGACTTGTTGATGAACAATGTAGAGAAACCTGTGATAACTTTGTTTGTGAATGGTACTCCCATTACCTTTTTGTGTGATTCAGGAGCGTGCATCACTACTTGTCGCGACATTCCTGCGGATGTGCGAGAAGGCGGGAGATCCTTTTGGGTGAGGGCAGCAAATGGAATGACAACTCCAGTTCCTCAGTCTCATCCAGTCTGGATACGGGACCCTGAAGGAGGAAGTTGTTGCATTCCTGTCTTGCTGATGCCAAATTGCCCTATTAACTTGCTTGGAAGAGATGCTCTCACTGCTCTTGGTCTTTCTCTAGTATCTCTTGATGACAAAATCGTTGTCAAAAGGCGTCACCAATTACAAATATTTGGTCAATTTCATTGCTACTATTTTTATTCATTGGATTTAATTGACCCCGAGGTGAGACAATTTGGGTCTCCTCTTTTGGCACGGGCCAGAAGCCTTTTGCGATGCCCTGAGCAGGCAATGGAACCAAACGACTTGCACGTGACCTTGTGGCACAAGGACACGCCCGGTCCTGACCAAAACTACGAAGCCATGCTTAAGGCTGCTACGCCTATCATCTTGAGAGCAGCTTTCCTCTTACATGATGGTGAAAGCCGCGCTTGTGTAGTCATGCAGCCAGCTCCCTCTAGAATCGAAAATTTACACAAGACGGCCACCCCGCTCCATATCTCTTTGTTCCGACCTTTTTCATCCACATGGCAAAGCGTGGGATTCATGGCCAAAGACGGATTGGCTGCCCTTGACTGGACTCGAGATAGTTCTGGTGTTCTTTACAGTCCTTCTACCAAGCTTTTCAGAAGTGTCTTGAACCACATCTTTTTCCTTTCTTGTGGTGTGCATGCTAAAACTTGTTCTAAGAAAGCACCCTCAGCTTGACATTTTGTGTTGTCACCAGGAGATGAGCAGGTCCTCGCTGAGGTCCCGACTGATCTCTGGTCAACAGGGCCCTCTGACGTTGGGTTGGTGAAAAGTGCACTTCCTGTTGTCATTAGACCTAAGACTGAGTACCGTCCTTGTGTGCGACAGTATCCATTGAAACCCGATGCCCTGCAAGGCATCGCACCTGTTATTTCGGATTTGCTAAAAGCTGGTGTCATTATTCTCTGTCCTGATTCTCCTTGTAATACTCCGATTTTTCCTGTGAAGAAAGCGCCTCCTTCTGTCGGGTGGAGAATGGTGCAAGATTTGCAAGCAGTGAACAGCGCCGTCATTCAGAGGGCACCTTGTGTCCCTGACCCACACACCTTGTTGAATTCATTGACGCCTGATGCAAAGATATTCTCAGTAATTGATATTAGCAACGCTTTCTTCTCTGTTCCTGTTGCTGAAGAAAGCCAGTTTTGGTTTGCATTTACTTATGCTGGCTCGAGGTACACCTTTACCAGACTGCCCCAAGGGTACTGCGAAAGCCCAACTATCTATTCGCAGGTGATGGCGGCCAGCATGGCAAAATTTGTCCCGCCAAAGGGAAGTCAGATTTTGCTCTATGTTGATGACATTTTGATTGCTTCTCCTGATTTTGATTCTTGTCAGACGGACACACTTGCAGTGTTACATCACTTGGCGAAGGAAGGCCACAAGGTCAGCAAAAACAAGCTCCAACTGTGGTCCGAGGAAATTAAATATTTAGGACACAATCTTAGTTCCCAAGGTCGAACTATAATTGAGAGCAGGAAAGTTTCCATTTTGCAGGCCCCTAAACCACTCACTAAGAAACAAATGATGTCTTTTCTGGGTCTTGCTGGTTATTGCAGGAGCTGGGTGCCTGATTATGCCCAAATTGTCGCTCCTCTGTCCAAATTAATGTATGTTGAGGACATCTCGATGTCCACTCCACTAAAATGGACTCCTGAGGCGGAGGATGCATTTGTGTTGATCAAGCAGGCATTGGTCTCTAGCTCCACTCTAGCCTTGCCCAATTATGACAAACCGTTTGTCCAGACTGTTGATTGCAAAGGTCATTATATGACCTCTGTTTTGATGCAATCGCATGGCTTGAAACTTCGCCCTATTGCCTTTTATTCTTCTAAATTGGATAGTGTTGCTTGCGCTCTCCCACCATGTGTGAGGGCCGTGGTGGCGGCCTCCATGGCTGTGGAAAGCAGCGCCAGCGTTGTGTTGTTTCATCCTTTAACGCTGAAAGTTCCGCATGCAGTGTCAGCTCTTTTGCTACAAACAAACATGACCTTTTTGTCGCCTGCACGTCACTTGTCGTGCATGGCTACTTTGCTTTCCCAACCGCATCTGACCGTTGAGAGGTGCACAACACTCAATCCTGCTACTCTCATTCCTCTTCCGGATGACGGTGATTTCCATGATTGTGTCGATGCGGCCCAACAAGTAGCCAAGGCTCGGCCCGATCTGGAGGACACACCCTTGTCTGACGGTCACGTGGTTTTTGTTGATGGATCTTCGAAGAAAAATGCTCTTGGCGTGACCCTCTCTGGTTACGCTGTCGTTACAGCTGACGAGGTTTTGAAAGCTGTGAAACTGCCTTCCCATATGTCGGCACAGGCCGCTGAACTCATTGCTCTCACGGAAGCTTGCATTCTTTTCGCGAACAGGCCTGTCACCATTTGGACTGACAGTCAGTATGCTTTTGCCACAGTGCACGTCTTTGCTCAACAATGGAGCAACCGTGGCATGGTAACATCTACAGGCAAGCCCGTCACCCATTCGACATTGCTTCCCCAACTTTTGGACGCTGTCCAACTGCCCTCCAAGGTGGCGGTCTGCAAATGTGCTGCTCATACTACTAGGACTGATCCTGTTTCTTTGGGTAACGCCTTCGCTGACAGGTCTGCCAAGGCTGCCGCTGAAGGCGTGCTCCATGTCCTCTCTTCTTGTACTGATAGCGATTCCGTGTCTCACGTTTCTCCTGACGTGCTGCTTGACATGCAATCTCAAAGCCCCTCCCAGGAGCGCCTCTCTTGGGAGAAACGGGGCGCCATTAAAAATGACAATGGCCTTTTTGTGTGACCTCTGGGCAAGCCTGTCTTGCCTCGGAACTTGTATAAGTGGGCTGCTATTTCGAGTCATGGGGTCACCCATGTCTCGACAGGGGGGATGGTGAAACAGATTGAGTCCATTTACACAGCATACGGGTTTGCTGGTTTTTCGCAACAATTTTGCAGAGCATGTTTGATTTGTGCTAAACACAATCCACAAGGTAACTTGCGACCTCGGAGAGGAAAATTTCCGACTCCATTGTATCCATTTCACACAATACATATGGATTACATCCAATTAAATAAGAGCGAGGGAAAAGAATATTGTTTGGTCATCATCGATGCGTTTTCTAAATGGGTAGAAGTTTTTCCCACTAGACATGCGGACGCACTAACAGTAGCAAAAGCATTGTGCAAAGACATTATTCCAAGATATGGCATTCCAGAAAAAATTTATAGTGACAATGGTCAACATTTTGTCAATCAAGTGGTGCAAAACATTGGGAGATTGTTCCACATAAATATAAAGAACCATTGTTCCTACCATCCACAGTCAGCTGGCTTGATTGAGCGTTTTAATGGTACTATAAAAAATAGACTAAAAAAATGCATGGAGGAAACTAAACGACCATGGACTCAGTGTCTAGATTTAGTGAAAATGTACATGAATGTTACAAGTACGACTGGGTTGACTCCCTATGAAACCATCTTTGGAAGGCCGTACAGGCTTCCTCAGTTTAAAAATGTTTGGGACGTGCCGGAAGAGGCCACTTTGGCCGACTACATGAGAAAAATGTTGGAACATGCTAAAAATCAGACCAGTAACATTACTGACCAACCCATCTCTCCGCAGGAGGACCCCAAAGTGGTTCCGGGAGACTGGGTCTTGATCAGGAGCATCAAGAAGAAGAATTGGCACTCGCCCAAGTGGGAAGGTCCCTTTTTAGTGCTTCTCACAACACCTAACGCTTTAAAAATAGCCGAACGTAACACGTGGATTCATTTGTCACACTGTAAAAAGGTGATCTCCGCAGACCCAACCTAAGTACGGAAGGTGTGCAAGTCTGGTAATAGTGCCTGATTCTGGTGCCAAGATCCAGGGTTGACACGAAAGCCAGCAGAAGCATTCCAAGCCACCAACCCGAAGCTCAGGGAGTTGACTCTGAGGAGATCTAAAACTAGGTGTTAAAATGCCGTTGGAACAATGTCTTGCGAAGGTGCGGGATGGTTGCAAACCTTGGGAAGCATTCATTTGGATTTTTGTCATTTTTGGTTTCACTGTAGTTGGGACAGTGTGCTATATGCGCATCGGCCCTGTTTTTATAAAACACACGACTCCAGACAGTTCACCTGGAGTTTCCACTGTTCCTGATTTACCTGTAGTTTCCGCTGTTTCTGATTCACCTGATGTTTTTACTATTTCTGATTATGAGTTTTACAAACTTTGTTCGACGGATAACGATCCTAGGCACAGTCGCGATAGTTCCGTTGGTTCCCGATATTGTCCATGGGATGATGTTGCTTCGCGTAGACATAGGCGTGAGGTCTCGTCCATTAGGCCCACCTTTAAACACTGCACGCCTGCTCTCGTTCACGACGGTATTTCCTGCGTGCCATGGCGCATAGCCAACGCGTACCTACATTCATTGGCGTTCACCGTGGCCCCAAACACGGCTTCCACTATCACCGTGCCCTTGAAGAGTTTGAAAGGTACCCGACAAGGCTGGCTCACTACGGGTGACAAATGGCCTGGGTATTGGTGGTATTTGACTGTCAATCCAGACATTTCGGACTGGAGCGCCTTCATCACCTCGCAGGTACCAGGTTACTGGCCTCCTGGCTCCAGTGAAGAAGCTGTGTTTTTTGCTAAACGTATCACTTTGAAGAACCAAGGCTCAAGCCTTCTTTTGACCGTTACACTCCCTGATGACACGGTTCGGCCCCCTCACGCTACCCTGCTCAATACTTCCTGTTGGGGTTTTCAGTTGTGGGCTTGGTCCTCTGGGAAGGATCCTCAGTTTCCTATTGTCCTTTGCGTTAACAAAACTATGCGGGGCGCTGACAGTCCCGTGTTGAGCGACTTTTCCAAAACATCTGGGGCAGTGATTACGAGCGTGGCCCTCACCGATGTAGACAGTCACTTTGTGGCCTCCACAGGTATGAGTGGCCAGACTAACAATTGGCTCCTCATGGCCGAGCAAGCTGCTAATGTGACTAACACCAGTTGCGTTGTGTGTATGGGCCCACGGCCCCTCTTGAGAATCATTCCCGCGAGTGTGGCTCCTGAGTGTGCGATTTTTGTGATGTCTACCCCTTCCATTCCGTCTGCTCATCCTTGCTCCAGTTGGGACAAGGTCTATCCCGTTTCCTCCTTGGCAAAGTCCAAACCCCTTTTTTCCACTGATGTTGCTAAAGGTAATTTCACGTGCATCAAGTTGCCCGGTACCGGCGCAAGCCTAGGCGTTTTGTCAGCTCCTTTGTGCACTTCCCTGTTCTATGGCGCTGCCTTTTTCTCACCCATCGCTCGTAGTGATATTTGGTTTTGGTGCAACACTGACACACTTTATGATAGTCTCCCTTTTAATAGCTCTGGTACTTGCGCTTTGGTGACCCTTTTGCTTCCCGTTTTATTAATGCCCGCATCTACTCATGAGCTAGACGTTTTTATTGATTCTTTTGTGCCCCGACCCTGGTCGAGGGCTAAGCGGAGTGCCGAGTGGCAAGGCGCGGCGGATCCGACCTATATAGATGCCATTGGAGTTCCCAGAGGAGTGCCGGATGAGTATAAGCTGGTGAACCAGATAGCAGCTGGTTTCGAATCCTCCATTTGTTGGTGGTGCACCCTTAACAAAAATGTTGACAGGATCAATTACATCCACTACAACGTGCAGAGGCTTGGAAATTGGACCGAGGCGGGCTTCAGAGCGGTCCACTCCCAGCTGGCCGCGACTTCCCTCATGGCTTTCCAGAACCGGATGGCCCTTGACATGCTACTCGCTAAGGAGGGCGGTGTCTGCGCCATGTTCGGTGAGCAATGCTGCACTTTTATCCCAAATAACACTGCAGCCGGCGGAAGCCTGTCCCTGGCCCTTGAGGGTTTGAGGACCTTGAATGGGAAGATGAAGGACCACAGTGGTGTGAACACGGAGGTTTGGAACAGCTGGCTGAATGTGTTCGGCAAGTACCGCACCCTGGTTTCCTCGGTCCTTGTCTCCCTTGCCGTTTTTTCTGCTGTTTTGACCTTGTGTGGATGTTGTTGCATTCCGTGTCTCCGGTCCCTAATTAATAAATTGATTACGACCGCTATCTCTCCGCCGGCTGACGCTTTTCCGTTGCTCCCTGAGGACGACTTTGAGCTCCCACGGCCCCCGAGTTGTCATCTTCGCATTGACTCCATTGATGAGGCCCCCGCTGTGGACCTGTCCGACCTTTTTCCTGAGTCCGACGTTGTCTGATTGGCTTCGGTCGCCTCCCGGGTGTAAATTTGTTCTTATGACGTATGATCCTGCGGCTGAAAATCTTTTGAAGTAGCCTTTGGGTGATTTGAGGGTCTCTGAGAACTTATGATAAACAGGGGGGAATTGTTGGAAAATTGTATATATATGTTATCATGCGTTCTCTTTTAGTTTCTATATTACTATATTACAGTAAATGATGTCTCGTTAGATCTACCGTTAGATTAGATCTGCGTACGTGCGTTCGTTGTTCTGCTTTGCTGTTCTTATGTCCACCACAGAATACCACATCAGCCAAGGTGTGAGGTCTTGTCTCGGTCAGCGAGAGACAGCAGCAACGACATTGTGTCAGCCTTCCTCAAGTGGCTGACTCGGCACCTCACACCCTCAAGAAATGGAGCGCTGGGAGCGCCCCTGGTCCTTGCTGATAAGACTGCTTGAACCCATTGAACTTGATGAACTCTGTTTGCTCTTTCCTATGTCGCCACATTAGCATAACGTTTGCAGTAATCTACACACACCAGAAGTTTCCTGCGCTTACCAAAAGCAGAAACCGTTTGCGCTTCCCCCTACCCTTATTTGGTTTCTGCTACACATGTGATGAGGAAAATTCCCCAAATAAAGAGAGCAAGGATGCAGACAGACTTTAGTGTAGGTTGGGCATTGTAAGCTGTCTGTACTGCACTCCTTGCGCAAGCTACGACTCAATATTCTGCCTCACTTGTGGTCTGTCCGTTGGTGCGTTTCTCTTAACATTTATTCACTCTGTCTGTAAAAACCTAACAGCTTTATAGTGCCGAGTTTATCACTGCGCATGAAGAAATGACCACCTCCAACGTTTGGTTTATGTTTTATAAGCATTTTTAATTTTATTGCTTAAATCGCATTTTCTCGGCGAGCTGAGCACTTTTTCTGAATTGTGCCGCTCCCGTCACTCTGGTTAGGTTGGCATCGAAAAAAACGCTCTCGGGTGCTTTAGAGTGCCGAGTTTATCACTGCGCATGAAGAAATGACCACCTCCAACGTTTGGTTTATGTTTTATAAGCATTTTTAAATGTATTGCTTAAATCGCATTTTCTCGGCGAGCTGAGCGCTTTTTCTGAATTGTGCCGCTCCCGTCACTCTGGTTAGGTTGGCATCGAAAAAAACGCTCTCGGGTGCTTTAGAGTGCCGAGTTTATCACTGCGCATGAAGAAATGACCACCTCCAACGTTTGGTTTATGTTTAATAAGCATTTTTAATTTTATTGCTTAAATCGCATTTTCTCGGCGAGCTGAGCACTTTTTCTGAATTGTGCCGCTCCCGTCACTCTGGTTAGGTTGGCATCGAAAAAAACGCTCTCGGGTGCTTTAGAGTGCCGACTTTATCACTGCGCATGAAGAAATGACCACCTCCAACGTTTGGTTTATGTTTTATAAGCATTTTTAATTTTATTGCTTAAATCGCATTTTCTCGGCGAGCTGAGCACTTTTTCTGAATTGTGCCGCTCCCGTCACTCTGGTTAGGTTGGCATCGAAAAAAACGCTCACGGGTGCTTTAGAGTGCCGAGTTTATTACTGCGCATTAAGAAATGACCACCTCCAACGTTTGGTTTATGTTTTATAAGCATTTTTAATTTTATTGCTTAAATCGCATTTTCTCGGCGAGCTGAGCACTTTTTCTGAATTGTGCCGCTCCCGTCACTCTGGTTAGGATGGCATCGAAAAAAACGCTCTCGGGTGCTTTAGAGTGCCGAGTTATTCACTGCGCATGAAGAAATGACCACCTCCAACGTTTGGTTTATGTTTTATAAGCATTTTTAATTTTATTGCTTAAATCGCATTTTCTCGGCGAGCTGAGCACTTTTTCTGAATTGTGCCGCTCCCGTCACTCTGGTTAGGTTGGCATCGAAAAAAACGCTATCGGGTGCTTTAGAGTGCCGAGTTATTCACTGCGCATGAAGAAATGACCACCTCCAACGTTTGGTTTATGTTTAATAAGCATTTTTAATTTTATTGCTTAAATCGCATTTTCTCGGCGAGCTGAGCACTTTTTCTGAATTGTGCCGCTCCCGTCACTCTGGTTAGGTTGGCATCGAAAAAAACGCTCTCGGGTGCTTTAGAGTGCCGAGTTTATTACTGCTCATTAAGAAATGACCACCTCCAACGTTTGGTTTATGTTTTATAAGCATTTTTAATTTTATTGCTTAAATCGCATTTTCTCGGCGAGCTGAGCACTTTTTCTGAATTGTGCCGCTCCCGTGACTCTGGTTAGGTTGGCATCGAAAAAAACGCTCTCGGGTGCTTTAGAGTGCCGAGTTATTCACTGCGCACGAAGAAATGACCACCTCCAACGTTTGGTTTATGTTTTATAAGCATTTTTAATTTTATTGCTTAAATCGCATTTTCTCGGCGAGCTGAGCGCTTTTTCTGAATTGTGCCGCTCCCGTCACTCTGGTTAGGTTGGCATCGAAAAAAACGCTCTCGGGTGCTTTAGAGTGCCGAGTTTATTACTGCGCATTAAGAAATGACCACCTCCAACGTTTGGTTTATGTTTTATAAGCATTTTTAATTTTATTGCTTAAATCGCATTTTCTCGGCGAGCTGAGCACTTTTTCTGAATTGTGCCGCTCCCGTCACTCTGGTTAGGTTGGCATCGAAAAAAACGCTCTCGGGTGCTTTAGAGTGCCGAGTTTATTACTGCGCATTAAGAAATGACCACCTCCAACGTTTGGTTTATGTTTTATAAGCATTTTTAATTTTATTGCTTAAATCGCATTTTCTCGGCGAGCTGAGCACTTTTTCTGAATTGTGCCGCTCCCGTCACTCTGGTTAGGTTGGCATCGAAAAAAACGCTATCGGGTGCTTTAGAGTGCCGAGTTATTCACTGCGCATGAAGAAATGACCACCTCCAACGTTTGGTTTATGTTTTATAAGCATTTTTAATTTTATTGCTTAAATCGCATTTTCTCGGCGAGCTGAGCGCTTTTTCTGAATTGTGCCGCTCCCGTAACTCTGGTTAGGTTGGCATCGAAAAAAACGCTCTCGGGTGCTTTAGAGTGCCGAGTTTATCACTGCGCATGAAGAAATGACCACTTCCAACGTTTGGTTTATGTTTTATAAGCATTTTTAATTTTATTGCTTAAATCGCATTTTCTCGGCGAGCTGAGCGCTTTTTCTGAATTGTGTCGCTCCCGTCACTCTGGTTAGGTTGGCATCGAAAAAAACGCTCTCGGGTGCTTTAGAGTGCCGAGTTATTCACTGCGCATGAAGAAATGACCACCTCCAACGTTTGGTTTATGTTTAATAAGCATTTTTAATTTTATTGCTTAAATCGCATTTTCTCGGCGAGCTGAGCGCTTTTTCTGAATTGTGCCGCTCCCGTCACTCTGGTTAGGTTGGCATCGAAAAAAACGCTCTCGGGTGCTTTAGAGTGCCGAGTTATTCACTGCGCATGAAGAAATGACCACCTCCAACGTTTGGTTTATGTTTAATAAGCATTTTTAATTTTATTGCTTAAATCGCATTTTCTCGGCGAGCTGAGCACTTTTTCTGAATTGTGCCGCTCCCGTCACTCTGGTTAGGTTGGCATCGAAAAAAACGCTCTCGGGTGCTTTAGAGTGCCGAGTTTATTACTGCGCATTAGGAAATGACCACCTCCAACGTTTGGTTTATGTTTTATAAGCATTTTTAATTTTATTGCTTAAATCGCATTTTCTCGGCGAGCTGAGCGCTTTTTCTGAATTGTGCCGCTCCCGTCACTCTGGTTAGGTTGGCATCGAAAAAAACGCTCTCGGGTGCTTTAGAGTGCCGAGTTTCTTACTGCGCATTAAGAAATGACCACCTCCAACGTTTGGTTTATGTTTTATAAGCATTTTTAATTTTATTGCTTAAATCGCATTTTCTCGGCGAGCTGAGCACTTTTTCTGAATTGTGCCGCTCCCGTCACTCTGGTTAGGTTGGTGTGGTGAATTCTCTTCGATGGTCAGCTGGTCTTCCAACCAAGATGGTGAAAAAGTGGCTGGTTTGGGGAAGGAAAACTTCAGTCACACATGGCTGATTGGGGAAAGATTTTATTCAACCGATGTCAGAGAGAAGTGTCTCGCGCCCTAGCCAAGATGTCGAGTCCCTTTGTCTACTCTCGTCCTAAACCTTATACTCTTGCGCTTCCCTCCACGCGGGAGCGCGCAGATGGGGCTGTTGGCTGACCTATGACCCCGCAGTTGCCTCCCCATCTCTACATCGTGTGTATCTTAGCAGTTGTTAATGGAAGCCAGATGTGTCTGGCGCCAATGAGTCTACCTTCCTGGACCAAGCCCCAAACAATACCACACGAACCTGACCCGAACATGCCCTGGTCGTACTTAGGCTTACTAGTGAGATGAACATTGCATGATATCATGATAATAATACACTACATTGGCATCGAAAAAAACGCTCTCGGGTGCTTTAGAGTGCCGAGTTTATTACTGCGCATTAAGAAATGACCACCTCCAACGTTTGGTTTATGTTTTATAAGCATTTTTAATTTTATTGCTTAAATCGCATTTTCTCGGCGAGCTGAGCACTTTTTCTGAATTGTGCCGCTCCCGTCACTCTGGTTAGGTTGGCATCGAAAAAAACGCTATCGGGTGCTTTAGAGTGCCGAGTTATTCACTGCGCATGAAGAAATGACCACCTCCAACGTTTGGTTTATGTTTAATAAGCATTTTTAATTTTATTGCTTAAATCGCATTTTCTCGGCGAGCTGAGCACTTTTTCTGAATTGTGCCGCTCCCGTCACTCTGGTTAGGTTGGCATCGAAAAAAAACGCTCTCGGGTGCTTAAGAGTGCCGAGTTTATCACTGCGCATGAAGAAATGACCACCTCCAACGTTTGGTTTATGTTTTATAAGCATTTTTAATTTTATTGCTTACATCGCATTTTCTCGGCGAGCTGAGCGCTTTTTCTGAATTGTGCCGCTCCCGTCACTCTGGTTAGGTTGGCATCGAAAAAAACGCTCTCGGGTGCTTTAGAGTGCCGAGTTTATCACTGCGCATGAAGAAATGACCACCTCCAACGTTTGGTTTATGTTTTATAAGCATTTTTAATTTTATTGCTTAAATCGCATTTTCTCGGCGAGCTGAGCGCTTTTTCTGAATTGTGCCGCTCCCGTCACTCTGTTTAGGTTGGCATCGAAAAAAACGCTCTCGGGTGCTTTAGAGTGCCGAGTTATTCACTGCGCATGAAGAAATGACCACCTCCAACGTTTGGTTTATGTTTAATAAGCATTTTTAATTTTATTGCTTAAATCGCATTTTCTCGGCGAGCTGAGCGCTTTTTCTGAATTGTGCCGCTCCCGTCACTCTGGTTAGGTTGGCATCGAAAAAAACGCTCTCGGGTGCTTTAGAGTGCCGAGTTATTCACTGCGCATGAAGAAATGACCACCTCCAACGTTTGGTTTATGTTTAATAAGCATTTTTAATTTTATTGCTTAAATCGCATTTTCTCGGCGAGCTGAGCACTTTTTCTGAATTGTGCCGCTCCCGTCACTCTGGTTAGGTTGGCATCGAAAAAAACGCTCTCGGGTGCTTTAGAGTGCCGAGTTTATTACTGCGCATTAAGAAATGACCACCTCCAACGTTTGGTTTATGTTTTATAAGCATTTTTAATTTTATTGCTTAAATCGCATTTTCTCGGCGAGCTGGGCACTTTTTCTGAATTGTGCCGCTCCCGTCACTCTGGTTAGGTTGGCATCGAAAAAAACGCTCTCGGGTGCTTTAGAGTGCCGAGTTTATTACTGCGCACGAAGAAATGACCACCTCCAACGTTTGGTTTATGTTTTATAAGCATTTTTAATTTTATTGCTTAAATCGCATTTTCTCGGCGAGCTGAGCACTTTTTCTGAATTGTGCCGCTCCCGTCACTCTGGTTAGGTTGGCATCGAAAAAAACGCTCTCGGGTGCTTTAGAGTGCCGAGTTTATTACTGCGCATTAAGAAATGACCACCTCCAACGTTTGGTTTATGTTTTATAAGCATTTTTAATTTTATTGCTTAAATCGCATTTTCTCGGCGAGCTGAGCACTTTTTCTGAATTGTGCCGCTCCCGTCACTCTGGTTAGGTTGGCATCGAAAAAAACGCTCTCGGGTGCTTTAGAGTGCCGAGTTTATTACTGCGCATTAAGAAATGACCACCTCCAACGTTTGGTTTATGTTTTATAAGCATTTTTAATTTTATTGCTTAAATCGCATTTTCTCGGCGAGCTGAGCACTTTTTCTGAATTGTGCCGCTCCCGTCACTCTGGTTAGGTTGGCATCGAAAAAAACGCTCTCGGGTGCTTTAGAGTGCCGAGTTATTCACTGCGCATGAAGAAATGACCACCTCCAACGTTTGGTTTATGTTTAATAAGCATTTTTAATTTTATTGCTTGAATCGCATTTTCTCGGCGAGCTGAGCACTTTTTCTGAATTGTGCCGCTCCCGTCACTCTGGTTAGGTTGGCATCGAAAAAAACGCTCTCGGGTGCTTTAGAGTGCCGAGTTTATCACTGCGCATGAAGAAATGACCACCTCCAACGTTTGGTTTATGTTTTATAAGCATTTTTAATTTTATTGCTTAAATCGCATTTTCTCGGCGAGCTGAGCGCTTTTTCTGAATTGTGCCGCTCCCGTCACTCTGGTTATATGTTGGCATCGAAAAAAACGCTCTCGGGTGCTTTAGAGTGCCGAGTTTATCACTGCGCATGAAAAAATGACCACCTCCAACGTTTGGTTTATGTTTTATAAGCATTTTTAATTTTATTGCTTAAATCGCATTTTCTCGGCGAGCTGAGCACTTTTTCTGAATTGTGCCGCTCCCGTCACTCTGGTTAGGTTGGCATCGAAAAAAACGCTCTCGGGTGCTTTAGAGTGCCGAGTTTATCACTGCGCATGAAGAAATGACCACCTCCAACGTTTGGTTTATGTTTTATAAGCGTTTTTAAATTTATTGCTTAAATCGCATTTTCTCGGCGAGCTGAGCGCTTTTTCTGAATTGTGCCGCTCCCGTCACTCTGGTTAGGTTGGCATCGAAAAAAACGCTCTCGGGTGCTTTAGAGTGCCGAGTTATTCACTGCGCATGAAGAAATGACCACCTCCAACGTTTGGTTTATGTTTTATAAGCATTTTTAGTTTTATTGCTTAAATCGCATTTT
Source organism: Syngnathus typhle (assembly GCF_033458585.1). Taxonomy (NCBI): domain Eukaryota; kingdom Metazoa; phylum Chordata; class Actinopteri; order Syngnathiformes; family Syngnathidae; genus Syngnathus; species Syngnathus typhle. Next base: position 45,433 of record NW_026872009.1, on the reverse strand, counting down.
CTCGGCGAGCTGAGCACTTTTTCTGAATTGTGCCGCTCCCGTCACTCTGGTTAGGTTGGCATCGAAAAAAACGCTCTCGGGTGCTTTAGAGTGCCGAGTTTATCACTGCGCATGAAGAAATGACCACCTCCAACGTTTGGTTTATGTTTTATAAGCATTTTTAATTTTATTGCTTAAATCGCATTTTCTCGGCGAGCTGAGCACTTTTTCTGAATTGTGCCGCTCCCGTCACTTGGCATCGAAAAAAACGCTCTCGGGTGCTTTAGAGTGCCGAGTTATTCACTGCGCATGAAGAAATGACCACCTCCAACGTTTGGTTTATGTTTTATAAGCATTTTTAATTTTATTGCTTAAATCGCATTTTCTCGGCGAGCTGAGCGCTTTTTCTGAATTGTGCCGCTCCCGTCACTCTGGTTAGGTTGGCATCGAAAAAAACGCTCTCGGGTGCTTTAGAGTGCCGAGTTTATTACTGCGCATTAAGAAATGACCACCTCCAACGTTTGGTTTATGTTTTATAAGCATTTTTAATTTTATTGCTTAAATCGCATTTTCTCGGCGAGCTGAGCACTTTTTCTGAATTGTGCCGCTCCCGTCACTCTGGTTAGGTTGGCATCGAAAAAAACGCTCACGGGTGCTTTAGAGTGCCGAGTTTATTACTGCGCATTAAGAAATGACCACCTCCAACGTTTGGTTTATGTTTTATAAGCATTTTTAATTTTATTGCTTAAATCGCATTTTCTCGGCGAGCTGAGCACTTTTTCTGAATTGTGCCGCTCCCGTCACTCTGGTTAGGATGGCATCGAAAAAAACGCTCTCGGGTGCTTTAGAGTGCCGAGTTATTCACTGCGCATGAAGAAATGACCACCTCCAACGTTTGGTTTATGTTTTATAAGCATTTTTAATTTTATTGCTTAAATCGCATTTTCTCGGCGAGCTGAGCACTTTTTCTGAATTGTGCCGCTCCCGTCACTCTGGTTAGGTTGGCATCGAAAAAAACGCTCTCGGGTGCTTTAGAGTGCCGAGTTTATCACTGCGCATGAAGAAATGACCACCTCCAACGTTTGGTTTATGTTTTATAAGCATTTTTAATTTTATTGCTTAAATCGCATTTTCTCGGCGAGCTGAGCGCTTTTTCTGAATTGTGCCGCTCCCGTCACTCTGGTTGGCATCGAAAAAAACGCTCTCGGGTGCTTTAGAGTGCCGAGTTTATCACTGCGCATGAAGAAATGACCACCTCCAACGTTTGGTTTATGTTTTATAAGCATTTTTAATTTTATTGCTTAAATCGCATTTTCTCGGCGAGCTGAGCGCTTTTTCTGAATTGTGCCGCTCCCGTAACTCTGGTTAGGTTGGCATCGAAAAAAACGCTCTCGGGTGCTTTAGAGTGCCGGGTTTATCACTGCGCATGAAGAAATGACCACTTCCAACGTTTGGTTTATGTTTTATAAGCATTTTTAATTTTATTGCTTAAATCGCATTTTCTCGGCGAGCTGAGCACTTTTTCTGAATTGTGCCGCTCCCGTCACTCTGGTTAGGTTGGCATCGAAAAAAACGCTCTCGGGTGCTTTAGAGTGCCGAGTTTATTACTGCGCATTAAGAAATGACCACCTCCAACGTTTGGTTTATGTTTTATAAGCATTTTTAATTTTATTGCCTAAATCGCATTTTCTCGGCGAGCTGAGCACGTTTTCTGAATTGTGCCGCTCCCGTCACTCTGGTTAGGTTGGCATCGAAAAAAACGCTCTCGGGTGCTTTAGAGTGCCGAGTTTATTACTGCGCATTAAGAAATGACCACCTCCAACGTTTGGTTTATGTTTTATAAGCATTTTTAATTTTATTGCTTAAATCGCATTTTCTCGGCGAGCTGAGCACTTTTTCTGAATTGTGCCGCTCCCGTCACTCTGGTTAGGTTGGCATCGAAAAAAACGCTCTCGGGTGCTTTAGAGTGCCGAGTTTATCACTGCGCATGAAGAAATGACCACCTCCAACGTTTGGTTTATGTTTAATAAGCATTTTTAATTTTATTGCTTAAATCGCATTTTCTCGGCGAGCTGAGCACTTTTTCTGAATTGTGCCGCTCCCGTCACTCTGGTTAGGTTGGCATCGAAAAAAACGCTCTCGGGTGCTTTAGAGTGCCGACTTTATCACTGCGCATGAAGAAATGACCACCTCCAACGTTTGGTTTATGTTTTATAAGCATTTTTAATTTTATTGCTTAAATCGCATTTTCTCGGCGAGCTGAGCACTTTTTCTGAATTGTGCCGCTCCCGTCACTCTGGTTAGGTTGGCATCGAAAAAAACGCTCACGGGTGCTTTAGAGTGCCGAGTTTATTACTGCGCATTAAGAAATGACCACCTCCAACGTTTGGTTTATGTTTTATAAGCATTTTTAATTTTATTGCTTAAATCGCATTTTCTCGGCGAGCTGAGCACTTTTTCTGAATTGTGCCGCTCCCGTCACTCTGGTTAGGTTGGCATCGAAAAAAACGCTCTCGGGTGTTTTAGAGTGCCGAGTTATTCACTGCGCATGAAGAAATGACCACCTCCAACGTTTGGTTTATGTTTTATAAGCATTTTTAATTTTATTGCTTAAATCGCATTTTCTCGGCGAGCTGAGCACTTTTTCTGAATTGTGCCGCTCCCGTCACTCTGGTTAGGTTGGCATCGAAAAAAAACGCTCTCGGGTGCTTTAGAGTGCCGAGTTTATCACTGCGCATGAAGAAATGACCACCTCCAACGTTTGGTTTATGTTTTATAAGCATTTTTAATTTTATTGCTTAAATCGCATTTTCTCGGCGAGCTGAGCACTTTTTCTGAATTGTGCCGCTCCCGTCACTCTGGTTAGGTTGGCATCGAAAAAAACGCTCACGGGTGCTTTAGAGTGCCGAGTTTATTACTGCGCATTAAGAAATGACCACCTCCAACGTTTGGTTTATGTTTTATAAGCATTTTTAATTTTATTGCTTAAATCGCATTTTCTCGGCGAGCTGAGCACTTTTTCTGAATTGTGCCGCTCCCGTCACTCTGGTTAGGTTGGCATCGAAAAAAACGCTCTCGGGTGTTTTAGAGTGCCGAGTTATTCACTGCGCATGAAGAAATGACCACCTCCAACGTTTGGTTTATGTTTTATAAGCATTTTTAATTTTATTGCTTAAATCGCATTTTCTCGGCGAGCTGAGCACTTTTTCTGAATTGTGCCGCTCCCGTCACTCTGGTTAGGTTGGCATCGAAAAAAAACGCTCTCGGGTGCTTTAGAGTGCCGAGTTTATCACTGCGCATGAAGAAATGACCACCTCCAACGTTTGGTTTATGTTTTATAAGCATTTTTAATTTTATTGCTTAAATCGCATTTTCTCGGCGAGCTGAGCGCTTTTTCTGAATTGTGCCGCTCCCGTCACTCTGGTTAGGTTGGCATCGAAAAAAACGCTCTCGGGTGCTTTAGAGTGCCGAGTTTATCACTGCGCATGAAGAAATGACCACCTCCAACGTTTGGTTTATGTTTTATAAGCATTTTTAATTTTATTGCTTAAATCGCATTTTCTCGGCGAGCTGAGCGCTTTTTCTGAATTGTGCCGCTCCCGTAACTCTGGTTAGGTTGGCATCGAAAAAAACGCTCTCGGGTGCTTTAGAGTGCCGAGTTTATCACTGCGCATGAAGAAATGACCACTTCCAACGTTTGGTTTATGTTTTATAAGCATTTTTAATTTTATTGCTTAAATCGCATTTTCTCGGCGAGCTGAGCACTTTTTCTGATTTGTGCCGCTCCCGTCACTCTGGTTAGGTTGGCTTCGAAAAAAACGCTCTCGGGTGCTTTAGAGTGCCGAGTTTATTACTGCGCATTAAGAAATGACCACCTCCAACGTTTGGTTTTTGTTTTATAAGCATTTTTAATTTTATTGCTTAAATCGCATTTTCTCGGCGAGCTGAGCACTTTTTCTGAATTGTGCCGCTCCCGTCACTCTGGTTAGGTTGGCATCGAAAAAAAACGCTCTCGGGTGCTTTAGAGTGCCGAGTTATTCACTGCGCATGAAGAAATGACCACCTCCAACGTTTGGTTTATGTTTTATAAGCATTTTTAATTTTATTGCTTAAATCGCATTTTCTCAGCGAGCTGAGCACTTTTTCTGAATTGTGCCGCTCCCGTCACTCTGGTTAGGTTGGCATCGAAAAAAACGCTCTCGGGTGCTTTAGAGTGCCGAGTTTATCACTGCGCATGAAGAAATGACCACCTCCAACGTTTGGTTTATGTTTTATAAGCATTTTTAATTTTATTGCTTAAATCGCATTTTCTCGGCGAGCTGAACGCTTTTTCTGAATTGTGCCGCTCCCGTCACTCTGGTTAGGTTGGCATCGAAAAAAACGCTCTCGGGTGCTTTAGAGTGCCGAGTTATTCACTGCGCATGAAGAAATGACCACCTCCAACGTTTGGTTTATGTTTAATAAGCATTTTTAATTTTATTGCTTAAATCGCATTTTCTCGGCGAGCTGAGCGCTTTTTCTGAATTGTGCCGCTCCCGTCACTCTGGTTAGGTTGGCATCGAAAAAAACGCTCTCGGGTGCTTTAGAGTGCCGAGTTATTCACTGCGCATGAAGAAATGACCACCTCCAACGTTTGGTTTATGTTTAATAAGCATTTTTAATTTTATTGCTTAAATCGCATTTTCTCGGCGAGCTGAGCACTTTTTCTGAATTGTGCCGCTCCCGTCACTCTGGTTAGGTTGGCATCGAAAAAACCGCTCTCGGGTGCTTTAGAGTGCCGAGTTTATTACTGCGCATTAAGAAATGACCACCTCCAACGTTTGGTTTATGTTTTATAAGCATTTTTAATTTTATTGCTTAAATCGCATTTTCTCGGCGAGCTGAGCACTTTTTTCTGAATTGTGCCGCTCCCGTCACTCTGGTTAGGTTGGCATCGAAAAAAACGCTCTCGGGTGCTTTAGAGTGCCGAGTTATTCACTGCGCATGAAGAAATGACCACCTCCAACGTTTGGTTTATGTTTTATAAGCATTTTTAATTTTATTGCTTAAATCGCATTTTCTCGGCGAGCTGAGCACTTTTTCTGAATTGTGCCGCTCCCGTCACTCTGGTTAGGTTGGCATCGAAAAAAACGCTCTCGGGTGCTTTAGAGTGCCGAGTTTATCACTGCGCATGAAGAAATGACCACCTCCAACGTTTGGTTTATGTTTTATAAGCATTTTTAATTTTATTGCTTAAATCGCATTTTCTCGGCGAGCTGAGCGCTTTTTCTGAATTGTGCCTGTCCCGTCACTCTGGTTAGGTTGGCATCGAAAAAAACGCTCTCGGGTGCTTTAGAGTGCCGAGTTATTCACTGCGCATGAAGAAATGACCACCTCCAACGTTTGGTTTATGTTTAATAAGCATTTGCATTTTTAATTTTATTGCTTAAATCGCATTTTCTCGGCGAGCTGAGCGCTTTTTCTGAATTGTGCCGCTCCCGTCACTCTGGTTAGGTTGGCATCGAAAAAAACGCTCTCGGGTGCTTTAGAGTGCCGAGTTATTCACTGCGCATGAAGAAATGACAACCTCCAACGTTTGGTTTATGTTTAATAAGCATTTTTAATTTTATTGCTTAAATCCCATTTTCTCGGCGAGCTGAGCACTTTTTCTGAATTGTGCCGCTCCCGTCACTCTGGTTAGGTTGGCATAAAAAAAAACGCTCTCGGGTGCTTTAGAGTGCCGAGTTTATTACTGCGCATTAAGAAATGACCACCTCCAACGTTTGGTTTATGTTTTATAAGCATTTTTAATTTTATTGCTTAAATCGCATTTTCTCGGCGAGCTGAGCGCTTTTTCTGAATTGTGCCGCTCCCGTCACTCTGGTTAGCTTGGCATCGAAAAAAACGCTCTCGGGTGCTTTAGAGTGCCGAGTTTATTACTGCGCATTAAGAAATGACCACCTCCAACGTTTGGTTTATGTTTTATAAGCATTTTTAATTTTATTGCTTAAATCGCATTTTCTCGGCGAGCTGAGCACTTTTTCTGAATTGTGCCGCTCCCGTCACTCTGGTTAGGTTGGCATCGAAAAAAACGCTCACGGGTGCTTTAGAGTGCCGAGTTTATTACTGCGCATTAAGAAATGACCACCTCCAACGTTTGGTTTATGTTTTATAAGCATTTTTAATTTTATTGCTTAAATCGCATTTTCTCGGCGAGCTGAGCACTTTTTCTGAATTGTGCCGCTCCCGTCACTCTGGTTAGGTTGGCATCGAAAAAAACGCTCTCGGGTGATTTAGAGTGCCGAGTTACTCACTGCGCATGGAGAAATGACCACCTCCAACGTTTGGTTTATGTTTTATAAGCATTTTTAATTTTATTGCTTAAATCGCATTTTCTCGGCGAGCTGAGCACTTTTTCTGAATTGTGCCGCTCCCGTCACTCTGGTTAGGTTGGCATCGAAAAAAACGCTCTCGGGTGCTTTAGAGTGCCGAGTTATTCACTGCGCATGAAGAAATGACCACCTCCAACGTTTGGTTTATGTTTAATAAGCATTTTTAATTTTATTGCTTAAATCGCATTTTCTCGGCGAGCTGAGCACTTTTTCTGAATTGTGCCGCTCCCGTCACTCTGGTTAGGTTGGCATCGAAAAAAACGCTCTCGGGTGCTTTAGAGTGCCGAGTTTATTACTGCGCATTAAGAAATGACCACCTCCAACGTTTGGTTTATGTTTTATAAGCATTTTTAATTTTATTGCTTAAATCGCATTTTCTCTGCGAGCTGAGCGCTTTTTCTGAATTGTGCCGCTCCCGTCACTCTGGTTAGGTTGGCATCGAAAAAAACGCTCTCGGGTGCTTTAGAGTGCCGAGTTTATCACTCCGCATGAAGAAATGACCACTTCCAACGTTTGGTTTATGTTTTATAAGCATTTTTAATTTTATTGCTTAAATCGCATTTTCTCGGCGAGCTGAGCTGAATTGTGCCGCTCCCGTCACTCTGGTTAGGTTGGCATCGAAAAAAACGCTCTCGGGTGCTTTAGAGTGCCAAGTTATTCACTGCGCATGAAGAAATGACCACCTCCAACGTTTGGTTTATGTTTTATAAGCATTTTTAATTTTATTGCTTAAATCGCATTTTCTCGGCGAGCTGAGCGCTTTTTCTGAATTGTGCCGCTCCCGTCACTCTGGTTAGGTTGGCATCGAAAAAAACGCTCTCGGGTGCTTTAGAGTGCCGAGTTTATTACTGCGCATTAAGAAATGACCACCTCCAACGTTTGGTTTATGTTTTATAAGCATTTTTAATTTTATTGCCTAAATCGCATTTTCTCGGCGAGCTGAGCACGTTTTCTGAATTGTGCCGCTCCCGTCACTCTGGTTAGGTTGGCATCGAAAAAAACGCTCTCGGGTGCTTTAGAGTGCCGAGTTTATTACTGCGCATTAAGAAATGACCACCTCCAACGTTTGGTTTATGTTTTATAAGCATTTTTAATTTTATTGCTTAAATCGCATTTTCTCGGCGAGCTGAGCACTTTTTCTGAATTGTGCCGCTCCCGTCACTCTGGTTAGGTTGGCATCGAAAAAAACGCTCTCGGGTGCTTTAGAGTGCCGAGTTTATCACTGCGCATGAAGAAATGACCACCTCCAACGTTTGGTTTATGTTTAATAAGCATTTTTAATTTTATTGCTTAAATCGCATTTTCTCGGCGAGCTGAGCACTTTTTCTGAATTGTGCCGCTCCCGTCACTCTGGTTAGGTTGGCATCGAAAAAAACGCTCTCGGGTGCTTTAGAGTGCCGAGTTTATCACTGCGCATGAAGAAATGACCACCTCCAACGTTTGGTTTATGTTTTATAAGCATTTTTAATTTTATTGCTTAAATCGCATTTTCTCGGCGAGCTGAGCGCTTTTTCTGAATTGTGCCGCTCCAGTCACTCTGGTTAGGTTGGCATCGAAAAAAACGCTCTCGGGTGCTTTAGAGTGCCGAGTTTATCACTGCGCATGAAGAAATGACCACCTCCAACGTTTGGTTTATGTTTTATAAGCATTTTTAATTTTATTGCTTAAATCGCATTTTCTCGGCGAGCTGAGCGCTTTTTCTGAATTGTGCCGCTCCCGTAACTCTGGTTAGGTTGGCATCGAAAAAAACGCTCTCGGGTGCTTTAGAGTGCCGAGTTTATCACTGCGCATGAAGAAATGACCACTTCCAACGTTTGGTTTATGTTTTATAAGCATTTTTAATTTTATTGCTTAAATCGCATTTTCTCGGCGAGCTGAGCACTTTTTCTGATTTGTGCCGCTCCCGTCACTCTGGTTAGGTTGGCATCGAAAAAAACGCTCTCGGGTGCTTTAGAGTGCCGAGTTTATTACTGCGCATTAAGAAATGACCACCTCCAACGTTTGGTTTATGTTTTATAAGCATTTTTAATTTTATTGCTTAAATCGCATTTTCTCGGCGAGCTGAGCACTTTTTCTGAATTGTGCCGCTCCCGTCACTCTGGTTAGGTTGGCATCGAAAAAAAACGCTCTCGGGTGCTTTAGAGTGCCGAGTTATTCACTGCGCATGAAGAAATGACCACCTCCAACGTTTGGTTTATGTTTTATAAGCATTTTTAATTTTATTGCTTAAATCGCATTTTCTCGGCGAGCTGAGCACTTTTTCTGAATTGTGCCGCTCCCGTCACTCTGGTTAGGTTGGCATCGAAAAAAACGCTCTCGGGTGCTTTAGAGTGCCGAGTTTATCACTGCGCATGAAGAAATGACCACCTCCAACGTTTGGTTTATGTTTTATAAGCATTTTTAATTTTATTGCTTAAATCGCATTTTCTCGGCGAGCTGAGCGCTTTTTCTGAATTGTGCCGCTCCCGTCACTCTGGTTAGGTTGGCATCGAAAAAAACGCTCTCGGGTGCTTTAGAGTGCCGAGTTATTCACTGCGCATGAAGAAATGACCACCTCCAACGTTTGGTTTATGTTTAATAAGCATTTTTAATTTTATTGCTTAAATCGCATTTTCTCGGCGAGGTTGAGCGCTTTTTCTGAATTGTGCCGCTCCCGTCACTCTGGTTAGGTTGGCATCGAAAAAAACGCTCTCGGGTGCTTTAGAGTGCCGAGTTTATCACTGCGCATGAAGAAATGACCACCTCCAACGTTTGGTTTATGTTTTATAAGCATTTTTAATTTTATTGCTTAAATCGCATTTTCTCGGCGAGCTGAGCGCTTTTTCTGAATTGTGCAGCTCCCGTCACTCTGGTTAGGTTGGCATCGAAAAAAACGCTCTCGGGTGCTTTAGAGTGCCGAGTTATTCACTGCGCACGAAGAAATGACCACCTCCAACGTTTGGTTTATGTTTTATAAGCATTTTTAATTTTATTGCTTAAATCGCATTTTCTCGGCGAGCTGAGCGCTTTTTCTGAATTGTGCCGCTCCCGTCACTCTGGTTAGGTTGGCATCGAAAAAAACGCTCTCGGGTGCTTTAGAGTGCCGAGTTTATTACTGCGCATTAAGAAATGACCACCTCCAACGTTTGGTTTATGTTTTATAAGCATTTTTAATTTTATTGCTTAAATCGCATTTTCTCGGCGAGCTGAGCACTTTTTCTGAATTGTGCCGCTCCCGTCACTCTGGTTAGGTTGGCATCGAAAAAAACGCTCTCGGGTGCTTTAGAGTGCCGAGTTATTCACTGTGCATGAAGAAATGACCACCTCCAACGTTTGGTTTATGTTTAATAAGCATTTTTAATTTTATTGCTTGAATCGCATTTTCTCGGCGAGCTGAGCACTTTTTCTGAATTGTGCCGCTCCCGTCACTCTGGTTAGGTTGGCATTGAAAAAAACGCTCTCGGGTGCTTTAGAGTGCCGAGTTTATCACTGCGCATGAAGAAATGACCACCTCCAACGTTTGGTTTATGTTTTATAAGCATTTTTAATTTTATTGCTTAAATCGCATTTTCTCGGCGAGCTGAGCACTTTTTCTGAATTGTGCCGCTCCCGTCACTCTGGTTAGGTTGGCATCGAAAAAAACGCTCTCGGGTGCTTTAGAGTGCCGAGTTTATTACTGCGCATTAAGAAATGACCACCTCCAACGTTTGGTTTATGTTTTATAAGCATTTTTAATTTTATTGCTTAAATCGCATTTTCTCGGCGAGCTGAGCACTTTTTCTGAATTGTGCCGCTCCCGTCACTCTGGTTAGGTTGGCATCGAAAAAAACGCTCTCGGGTGCTTTAGAGTGCCGAGTTATTCACTGCGCATGAAGAAATGACCACCTCCAACGTTTGGTTTATGTTTTATAAGCATTTTTAATTTTATTGCTTAAATCGCATTTTCTCGGCGAGCTGAGCACTTTTTCTGAATTGTGCCGCTCCCGTCACTCTGGTTAGGTTGGCATCGAAAAAAACGCTCTCGGGTGCTTTAGAGTGCCGAGTTTATCACTGCGCATGAAGAAATGACCACCTCCAACGTTTGGTTTATGTTTTATGAGCATTTTTAATTTTATTGCTTAAATCGCATTTTCTCGGCGAGCTGAGCGCTTTTTCTGAATTGTGCCGCTCCCGTCACTCTGGTTAGGTTGGCATCGAAAAAAACGCTCTCGGGTGCTTTAGAGTGCCGAGTTTATCACTGCGCATGAAGAAATGACCACCTCCAACGTTTGGTTTATGTTTTATAAGCATTTTTAATTTTATTGCTTAAATCGCATTTTCTCGGCGAGCTGAGCGCTTTTTCTGAATTGTGCCGCTCCCGTCACTCTGGTTAGGTTGGCATTGAAAAAAACGCTCTCGGGTGCTTTAGAGTGCCGAGTTTATCACTGCACATGAAGAAATTACCACCTCCAACGTTTGGTTTATGTTTTATAAGCATTTTTAATTTTATTGCTTAAATCGCATTTTCTCGGCGAGCTGAGCACTTTTTCTGAATTGTGCCGCTCCCGTCACTCTGGTTAGGTTGGCATCGAAAAAAACGCTCTCGGGTGCTTTAGAGTGCCGAGTTTATTACTGCGCATTAAGAAATGACCACCTCCAACGTTTGGTTTATGTTTTATAAGCATTTTTAATTTTATTGCTTAAATCGCATTTTCTCGGCGAGCTGAGCACTTTTTCTGAATTGTGCCGCTCCCGTCACTCTGGTTAGGTTGGCATCGAAAAAAACGCTCTCGGGTGCTTTAGAGTGCCGAGTTATTCACTGTGCATGAAGAAATGACCACCTCCAACGTTTGGTTTATGTTTAATAAGCATTTTTAATTTTATTGCTTGAATCGCATTTTCTCGGCGAGCTGAGCACTTTTTCTGAATTGTGCCGCTCCCGTCACTCTGGTTAGGTTGGCATTGAAAAAAACGCTCTCGGGTGCTTTAGAGTGCCGAGTTTATCACTGCGCATGAAGAAATGACCACCTCCAACGTTTGGTTTATGTTTTATAAGCATTTTTAATTTTATTGCTTAAATCGTATTTTCTCGGCGAGCTGAGCGCTTTTTCTGAATTGTGCCGCTCCCGTCACTCTGGTTAGGTTGGCATCGAAAAAAACGCTCTCGGGTGCTTTAGCCGAGTTTATCACTGCGCATGAAGAAATGACCACCTCCAACGTTTGGTTTATGTTTTATAAGCATTTTTAATTTTATTGCTTAAATCGTATTTTCTCGGCGAGCTGAGCACTTTTTCTGAATTGTGCCGCTCCCGTCACTCTGGTTAGGTTGGCATCGAAAAAAACGCTCTCGGGTGCTTTAGAGTGCCGAGTTATTCACTGCGCATGAAGAAATGACCACCTCCAACGTTTGGTTTATGTTTTATAAGCATTTTTAATTTTATTGCTTAAATCGCATTTTCTCGGCGAGCTGAGCACTTTTTCTGAATTGTGCCGCTCCCGTCACTCTGGTTAGGTTGGCATCGAAAAAAACGCTCTCGGGTGCTTTAGAGTGCCGAGTTTATCACTGCGCATGAAGAAATGACCACCTCCAACGTTTGGTTTATGTTTTATGAGCATTTTTAATTTTATTGCTTAAATCGCATTTTCTCGGCGAGCTGAGCGCTTTTTCTGAATTGTGCCGCTCCCGTCACTCTGGTTAGGTTGGCATCGAAAAAAACGCTCTCGGGTGCTTTAGAGTGCCGAGTTTATCACTGCGCATGAAGAAATGACCACCTCCAACGTTTGGTTTATGTTTTATAAGCATTTTTAATTTTATTGCTTAAATCGCATTTTCTCGGCGAGCTGAGCGCTTTTTCTGAATTGTGCCGCTCCCGTAACTCTGGTTAGGTTGGCATCGAAAAAAACGCTCTCGGGTGCTTTAGAGTGCCGAGTTTATCACTGCGCATGAAGAAATGACCACTTCCAACGTTTGGTTTATGTTTTATAAGCATTTTTAATTTTATTGCTTAAATCGCATTTTCTCGGCGAGCTGAGCACTTTTTCTGAATTGTGCCGCTCCCGTCACTCTGGTTAGGTTGGCATCGAAAAAAACGCTCTCGGGTGCTTTAGAGTGCCGAGTTTATTACTGCGCATTAAGAAATGACCACCTCCAACGTTTGGTTTATGTTTTATAAGCATTTTTAATTTTATTGCTTAAATCGCATTTTCTCGGCGAGCTGAGCACTTTTTCTGAATTGTGCCGCTCCCGTCACTCTGGTTAGGTTGGCATCGAAAAAAACGCTCTCGGGTGCTTTAGAGTGCCGAGTTATTCACTGCGCATGAAGAAATGACCACCTCCAACGTTTGGTTTATGTTTTAATTTTATTGCTTAAATCGCATTTTCTCGGCGAGCTGAGCACTTTTTCTGAATTGTGCCGCTCCCGTCACTCTGGTTAGGTTGGCATCGAAAAAAACGCTCTCGGGTGCTTTAGAGTGCCGAGTTATTCACTGCGCACGAAGAAATGACCACCTCCAACGTTTGGTTTATGTTTTATAAGCATTTTTAATTGTATTGCTTAAATCGCATTTTCTCGGCGAGCTGAGCGCTTTTTCTGAATTGTGCCGCTCCCGTCACTCTGGTTAGGTTGGCATCGAAAAAAACGCTCTCGGGTGCTTTAGAGTGCCGAGTTTATTACTGCGCATTAAGAAATGACCACCTCCAACGTTTGGTTTATGTTTTATAAGCATTTTTAATTGTATTGCTTAAATCGCATTTTCTCGGCGAGCTGAGCACTTTTTCTGAATTGTGCCGCTCCCGTCACTCTGGTTAGGTTGGCATCGAAAAAAACGCTCTCGGGTGCTTTAGAGTGCCGAGTTTATTACTGCGCATTAAGAAATGACCACCTCCAACGTTTGGTTTATGTTTTATAAGCATTTTTAATTTCATTGCTTAAATCGCATTTTCTCGGCGAGCTGAGCACTTTTTCTGAATTGTGCCGCTCCCGTCACTCTGGTTAGGTTGGCATCGAAAAAAACGCTCTCGGGTGCTTTAGAGTGCCGAGTTTATCACTGCGCATGAAGAAATGACCACCTCCAACGTTTGGTTTATGTTTTATAAGCATTTTTAATTTTATTGCTTAAATCGCATTTTCTCGGCGAGCTGAGCGCTTTTTCTGAATTGTGCCGCTCCCGTCACTCTGGTTAGGTTGGCATCGAAAAAAACGCTCTCGGGTGCTTTAGAGTGCCGAGTTTATCACTGCGCATGAAGAAATGACCACCTCCAACGTTTGGTTTATGTTTTATAAGCATTTTTAATTTTATTGCTTAAATCGCATTTTCTCGGCGAGCTGAGCGCTTTTTCTGAATTGTGCCGCTCCCGTAACTCTGGTTAGGTTGGCATTGAAAAAAACGCTCTCGGGTGCTTTAGAGTGCCGAGTTTATCACTGCGCATGAAGAAATGACCACTTCCAACGTTTGGTTTATGTTTTATAAGCATTTTTAATTTTATTGCTTAAATCGCATTTTCTCGGCGAGCTGAGCACTTTTTCTGAATTGTGCCGCTCCCGTCACTCTGGTTAGGTTGGCATCGAAAAAAACGCTCTCGGGTGCTTTAGAGTGCCGAGTTTATTACTGCGCATTAAGAAATGACCACCTCCAACGTTTGGTTTATGTTTTATAAGCATTTTTAATTTTATTGCTTAAATCGCATTTTCTCGGCGAGCTGAGCACTTTTTCTGAATTGTGCCGCTCCCGTCACTCTGGTTAGGTTGGCATCGAAAAAAACGCTCTCGGGTGCTTTAGAGTGCCGAGTTATTCACTGCGCATGAAGAAATGACCACCTCCAACGTTTGGTTTATGTTTTATAAGCATTTTTAATTTTATTGCTTAAATCGCATTTTCTCGGCGAGCTGAGCACTTTTTCTGAATTGTGCCGCTCCCGTCACTCTGGTTAGGTTGGCATCGAAAAAAACGCTCTCGGGTGCTTTAGAGTGCCGAGTTATTCACTGCGCATGAAGAAATGACCACCTCCAACGTTTGGTTTATCTTTAATAAGCATTTGCATTTTTAATTTTATTGCTTAAATCGCATTTTCTCGGCGAGCTGAGCGCTTTTTCTGAATTGTGCCGCTCCCGTCACTCTGGTTAGGTTGGCATCGAAAAAAACGCTCTCGGGTGCTTTAGAGTGCCGAGTTATTCACTGCGCATGAAGAAATGACAACCTCCAACGTTTGGTTTATGTTTAATAAGCATTTTTAATTTTATTGCTTAAATCCCATTTTCTCGGCGAGCTGAGCACTTTTTCTGAATTGTGCCGCTCTCGTCACTCTGGTTAGGTTGGCATAAAAAAAAACGCTCTCGGGTGCTTTAGAGTGCCGAGTTTATTACTGCGCATTAAGAAATGACCACCTCCAACGTTTGGTTTATGTTTTATAAGCATTTTTAATTTTATTGCTTAAATCGCATTTTCTCGGCGAGCTGAGCGCTTTTTCTGAATTGTGCCGCTCCCGTCACTCTGGTTAGCTTGGCATCGAAAAAAACGCTCTCGGGTGCTTTAGAGTGCCGAGTTTATTACTGCGCATTAAGAAATGACCACCTCCAACGTTTGGTTTATGTTTTATAAGCATTTTTAATTTTATTGCTTAAATCGCATTTTCTCGGCGAGCTGAGCACTTTTTCTGAATTGTGCCGCTCCCGTCACTCTGGTTAGGTTGGCATCGAAAAAAACGCTCACGGGTGCTTTAGAGTGCCGAGTTTATTACTGCGCATTAAGAAATGACCACCTCCAACGTTTGGTTTATGTTTTATAAGCATTTTTAATTTTATTGCTTAAATCGCATTTTCTCGGCGAGCTGAGCACTTTTTCTGAATTGTGCCGCTCCCGTCACTCTGGTTAGGTTGGCATCGAAAAAAACGCTCTCGGGTGATTTAGAGTGCCGAGTTATTCACTGCGCATGGAGAAATGACCACCTCCAACGTTTGGTTTATGTTTTATAAGCATTTTTAATTTTATTGCTTAAATCGCATTTTCTCGGCGAGCTGAGCACTTTTTCTGAATTGTGCCGCTCCCGTCACTCTGGTTAGGTTGGCATCGAAAAAAACGCTCTCGGGTGCTTTAGAGTGCCGAGTTATTCACTGCGCATGAAGAAATGACCACCTCCAACGTTTGGTTTATGTTTAATAAGCATTTTTAATTTTATTGCTTAAATCGCATTTTCTCGGCGAGCTGAGCACTTTTTCTGAATTGTGCCGCTCCCGTCACTCTGGTTAGGTTGGCATCGAAAAAAACGCTATCGGGTGCTTTAGAGTGCCGAGTTATTCACTGCGCATGAAGAAATGACCACCTCCAACGTTTGGTTTATGTTTAATAAGCATTTTTAATTTTATTGCTTAAATCGCATTTTCTCGGCGAGCTGAGCACTTTTTCTGAATTGTGCCGCTCCCGTCACTCTGGTTAGGTTGGCATCGAAAAAAACGCTCTCGGGTGCTTTAGAGTGCCGAGTTTATTACTGCGCATTAAGAAATGACCACCTCCAACGTTTGGTTTATGTTTTATAAGCATTTTTAATTTTATTGCTTAAATCGCATTTTCTCGGCGAGCTGAGCACTTTTTCTGAATTGTGCCGCTCCCGTCACTCTGGTTAGGTTGGCATCGAAAAAAACGCTCTCGGGTGCTTTAGAGTGCCGAGTTTATTACTGCGCATTAAGAAATGACCACCTCCAACGTTTGGTTTATGTTTTATAAGCATTTTTAATTTTATTGCTTAAATCGCATTTTCTCGGCGAGCTGAGCGCTTTTTCTGAATTGTGCCGCTCCCGTCACTCTGGTTAGGTTGGCATCGAAAAAAACGCTCTCGGGTGCTTTAGAGTGCCGAGTTATTCACTGCGCATGAAGAAATGACCACCTCCAACGTTTGGTTTATGTTTAATAAGCATTTTTAATTTTATTGCTTAAATCGCATTTTCTCGGCGAGCTGAGCACTTTTTCTGAATTGTGCCGCTCCCGTCACTCTGGTTAGGTTGGCATCGAAAAAAACGCTCTCGGGTGCTTTAGAGTGCCGAGTTTATTACTGCGCATTAAGAAATGACCACCTCCAACGTTTGGTTTATGTTTTATAAGCATTTTTAATTTTATTGCTTAAATCGCATTTTCTCGGCGAGCTGAGCACTTTTTCTGAATTGTGCCGCTCCCGTCACTCTGGTTAGGTTGGCATCGAAAAAAACGCTATCGGGAGCTTTAGAGTGCCGAGTTATTCACTGCGCATGAAGAAATGACCACCTCCAACGTTTGGTTTATGTTTAATAAGCATTTTTAATTTTATTGCTTAAATCGCATTTTCTCGGCGAGCTGAGCACTTTTTCTGAATTGTGCCGCTCCCGTCACTCTGGTTAGGTTGGCATCGAAAAAAACGCTCTCGGGTGCTTTAGAGTGCCGAGTTTATTACTGCGCATTAAGAAATGACCATCTCCAACGTTTGGTTTATGTTTTATAAGCATTTTTAATTTTATTGCTTAAATCGCATTTTCTCGGCGAGCTGAGCACTTTTTCTGAATTGTGCCGCTCCCGTCACTCTGGTTAGGTTGGCATCGAAAAAAACGCTCTCGGGTGCTTTAGAGTGCCGAGTTTATTACTGCGCATTAAGAAATGACCACCTCCAACGTTTGGTTTATGTTTTATAAGCATTTTTAATTTTATTGCTTAAATCGCATTTTCTCGGCGAGCTGAGCGCTTTTTCTGAATTGTGCCGCTCCCGTCACTCTGGTTAGGTTGGCATCGAAAAAAACGCTCTCGGGTGCTTTAGAGTGCCGAGTTATTCACTGCGCATGAAGAAATGACCACCTCCAACGTTTGGTTTATGTTTAATAAGCATTTTTAATTTTATTGCTTAAATCGCATTTTCTCGGCGAGCTGAGCACTTTTTCTGAATTGTGCCGCTCCCGTCACTCTGGTTAGGTTGGCATCGAAAAAAACGCTCTCGGGTGCTTTAGAGTGCCGAGTTTATTACTGCGCATTAAGAAATGACCACCTCCAACGTTTGGTTTATGTTTTATAAGCATTTTTAATTTTATTGCTTAAATCGCATTTTCTCGGCGAGCTGAGCACTTTTTCTGAATTGTGCCGCTCCCGTCACTCTGGTTAGGTTGGCATCGAAAAAAACGCTATCGGGTGCTTTAGAGTGCCGAGTTATTCACTGCGCATGAAGAAATGACCACCTCCAACGTTTGGTTTATGTTTAATAAGCATTTTTAATTTTATTGCTTAAATCGCATTTTCTCGGCGAGCTGAGCACTTTTTCTGAATTGTGCCGCTCCCGTCACTCTGGTTAGGTTGGCATCGAAAAAAACGCTCTCGGGTGCTTTAGAGTGCCGAGTTTATTACTGCGCATTAAGAAATGACCACCTCCAACGTTTGGTTTATGTTTTATAAGCATTTTTAATTTTATTGCTTAAATCGCATTTTCTCGGCGAGCTGAGCACTTTTTCTGAATTGTGCCGCTCCCGTCACTCTGGTTAGGTTGGCATCGAAAAAAACGCTCTCGGGTGCTTTAGAGTGCCGAGTTTATTACTGCGCATTAAGAAATGACCACCTCCAACGTTTGGTTTATGTTTTATAAGCATTTTTAATTTTATTGCTTAAATCGCATTTTCTCGGCGAGCTGAGCGCTTTTTCTGAATTGTGCCGCTCCCGTCACTCTGGTTAGGTTGGCATCGAAAAAAACGCTCTCGGGTGCTTTAGAGTGCCGAGTTATTCACTGCGCATGAAGAAATGACCACCTCCAACGTTTGGTTTATGTTTAATAAGCATTTTTAATTTTATTGCTTAAATCGCATTTTCTCGGCGAGCTGAGCACTTTTTCTGAATTGTGCCGCTCCCGTCACTCTGGTTAGGTTGGCATCGAAAAAAACGCTCTCGGGTGCTTTAGAGTGCCGAGTTTATTACTGCGCATTAAGAAATGACCACCTCCAACGTTTGGTTTATGTTTTATAAGCATTTTTAATTATATTGCTTAAATCGCATTTTCTCGGCGAGCTGAGCGCTTTTTCTGAATTGTGCCGCTCCCGTCACTCTGGTTAGGTTGGCATCGAAAAAAACGCTTTCGGGTGCTTTAGAGTGCCGAGTTATTCACTGCGCATGAAGAAATGACCACCTCCAACGTTTGGTTTATGTTTAATAAGCATTTTTAATTTTATTGCTTAAATCGCATTTTCTCGGCGAGCTGAGCACTTTTTCTGAATTGTGCCGCTCCCGTCACTCTGGTTAGGTTGGCATCGAAAAAAACGCTCTCGGGTGCTTTAGAGTGCCGAGTTTATTACTGCGCATTAAGAAATGACCACCTCCAACGTTTGGTTTATGTTTTATAAGCATTTTTAATTTTATTGCTTAAATCGCATTTTCTCGGCGAGCTGAGCACTTTTTCTGAATTGTGCCGCTCCCGTCACTCTGGTTAGGTTGGCATCGAAAAAAACGCTCTCGGGTGCTTTAGAGTGCCGAGTTTATTACTGCGCATTAAGAAATGACCACCTCCAACGTTTGGTTTATGTTTTATAAGCATTTTTAATTTTATTGCTTAAATCGCATTTTCTCGGCGAGCTGAGCGCTTTTTCTGAATTGTGCCGCTCCCGTCACTCTGGTTAGGTTGGCATCGAAAAAAACGCTCTCGGGTGCTTTAGAGTGCCGAGTTATTCACTGCGCATGAAGAAATGACCACCTCCAACGTTTGGTTTATGTTTAATAAGCATTTTTAATTTTATTGCTTAAATCGCATTTTCTCGGCGAGCTGAGCACTTTTTCTGAATTGTGCCGCTCCCGTCACTCTGGTTAGGTTGGCATCGAAAAAAACGCTCTCGGGTGCTTTAGAGTGCCGAGTTTATTACTGCGCATTAAGAAATGACCACCTCCAACGTTTGGTTTATGTTTTATAAGCATTTTTAATTTTATTGCTTAAATCGCATTTTCTCGGCGAGCTGAGCGCTTTTTCTGAATTGTGCCGCTCCCGTCACTCTGGTTAGGTTGGCATCGAAAAAAACGCTTTCGGGTGCTTTAGAGTGCCGAGTTATTCACTGCGCATGAAGAAATGACCACCTCCAACGTTTGGTTTATGTTTAATAAGCATTTTTAATTTTATTGCTTAAATCGCATTTTCTCGGCGAGCTGAGCACTTTTTCTGAATTGTGCCGCTCCCGTCACTCTGGTTAGGTTGGCATCGAAAAAAACGCTCTCGGGTGCTTTAGAGTGCCGAGTTTATTACTGCGCATTAAGAAATGACCACCTCCAACGTTTGGTTTATGTTTTATAAGCATTTTTAATTTTATTGCTTAAATCGCATTTTCTCGGCGAGCTGAGCACTTTTTCTGAATTGTGCCGCTCCCGTCACTCTGGTTAGGTTGGCATCGAAAAAAACGCTCTCGGGTGCTTTAGAGTGCCGAGTTATTCACTGCGCATGAAGAAATGACCACCTCCAACGTTTGGTTTATGTTTTATAAGCATTTTTAATTTTATTGCTTAAATCGCATTTTCTCGGCGAGCTGAGCACTTTTTCTGAATTGTGCCGCTCCCGTCACTCTGGTTAGGTTGGCATCGAAAAAAACGCTCTCGGGTGCTTTAGAGTGCCGAGTTTATTACTGCGCATTAAGAAATGACCACCTCCAACGTTTGGTTTATGTTTTATAAGCATTTTTAATTTTATTGCTTAAATCGCATTTTCTCGGCGAGCTGAGCACTTTTTCTGAATTGTGCCGCTCCCGTCACTCTGGTTAGGTTGGCATCGAAAAAAACGCTCTCGGGTGCTTTAGAGTGCCGAGTTATTCACTGCGCATGAAGAAATGACCACCTCCAACGTTTGGTTTATGTTTTATAAGCATTTTTAATTATATTGCTTAAATCGCATTTTCTCGGCGAGCTGAGCACTTTTTCTGAATTGTGCCGCTCCCGTCACTCTGGTTAGGTTGGCATCGAAAAAAACGCTCTCGGGTGCTTTAGAGTGCCGAGTTTATCACTGCGCATGAAGAAATGACCACCTCCAACGTTTGGTTTATGTTTTATAAGCATTTTTAATTTTATTGCTTAAATCGCATTTTCTCGGCGAGCTGAGCGCTTTTTCTGAATTGTGCCGCTCCCGTCACTCTGGTTAGGTTGGCATCGAAAAAAACGCTCTCGGGTGCTTTAGAGTGCCGAGTTATTCACTGCGCATGAAGAAATGACCACCTCCAATGTTTGGTTTATGTTTAATAAGCATTTTTAATTTTATTGCTTAAATCGCATTTTCTCGGCGAGCTGAGCGCTTTTTCTGAATTGTGCCGCTCCCGTCACTCTGGTTAGGTTGGCATCGAAAAAAACGCTCTCGGGTGCTTTAGAGTGCCGAGTTATTCACTGCGCATGAAGAAATTACCACCTCCAACGTTTGGTTTATGTTTAATAAGCATTTTTAATTTTATTGCTTAAATCGCATTTTCTCGGCGAGCTGAGCACTTTTTCTGAATTGTGCCGCTCCCGTCACTCTGGTTAGGTTGGCATCGAAAAAAACGCTCTCGGGTGCTTTAGAGTGCCGAGTTTATTACTGCGCATTAAGAAATGACCACCTCCAACGTTTGGTTTATGTTTTATAAGCATTTTTAATTTTATTGCTTAAATCGCATTTTCTCGGCGAGCTGAGCACTTTTTCTGAATTGTGCCGCTCCCGTCACTCTGGTTAGGTTGGCATCGAAAAAAACGCTCTCGGGTGCTTTAGAGTGCCGAGTTTATTACTGCGCATTAAGAAATGACCACCTCCAACGTTTGGTTTATGTTTTATAAGCATTTTTAATTTTATTGCTTAAATCGCATTTTCTCGGCGAGCTGAGCACTTTTTCTGAATTGTGCCGCTCCCGTCACTCTGGTTAGGTTGGCATCGAAAAAAACGCTCTCGGGTGCTTTAGAGTGCCGAGTTATTCACTGCGCATGAAGAAATGACCACCTTCAACGTTTGGTTTATGTTTAATAAGCATTTTTAATTTTATTGCTTGAATCGCATTTTCTCGGCGAGCTGAGCACTTTTTCTAAATTGTGCCGCTCCCATCACTCTGGTTAGGTTGGCATCGAAAAAAAACGCTCTCGGGTGCTTTAGAGTGCCGAGTTTATCACTGCACATGAAGAAATTACCACCTCCAACGTTTGGTTTATGTTTTATAAGCATTTTTAATTTTATTGCTTAAATCGCATTTTCTCGGCGAGCTGAGCGCTTTTTCTGAATTGTGCCGCTCCCGTCACTCTGGTTAGGTTGGCATCGAAAAAAACGCTCTCGGGTGCTTTAGAGTGCGGAGTTTATCACTGCGCATGAAGAAATGACCACCTCCAACGTTTGGTTTATGTTTTATAAGCATTTTTAATTTTATTGCTTAAATCGCATTTTCTCGGCGAGCTGAGCACTTTTTCTGAACTGTGCCGCTCCCGTCACTCTGGTTAGGTTGGCATCGAAAAAAACGCTCTCGGGTGCTTTAGAGTGCCGAGTTATTCACTGCGCATGAAGAAATGACCACCTCCAACGTTTGGTTTATGTTTAATAAGCATTTTTAATTTTATTGCTTAAATCGCATTTTCTCGGCGAGCTGAGCGCTTTTTCTGAATTGTGCCGCTCCCGTCACTCTGGTTAGGTTGGCATCGAAAAAAACGCTCTCGGGTGCTTTAGAGTGCCGAGTTATTCACTGCGCATGAAGAAATGACCACCTCCAACGTTTGGTTTATGTTTAATAAGCATTTTTAATTTTATTGCTTAAATCGCATTTTCTCGGCGAGCTGAGCACTTTTTCTGAATTGTGCCGCTCCCGTCACTCTGGTTAGGTTGGCATCGAAAAAAACGCTCTCGGGTGCTTTAGAGTGCCGAGTTTATTACTGCGCATTAAGAAATGACCACCTCCAACGTTTGGTTTATGTTTTATAAGCATTTTTAATTTTATTGCTTAAATCGCATTTTCTCGGCGAGCTGAGCACTTTTTCTGAATTGTGCCGCTCCCGTCACTCTGGTTAGGTTGGCATCGAAAAAAATGCTCTCGGGTGCTTTAGAGTGCCGAGTTATTCACTGCGCACGAAGAAATGACCACCTCCAACGTTTGGTTTATAGTTTATAAGCATTTTTAATTTTATTGCTTAAATCGCATTTTCTCGGCGAGCTGAGCGCTTTTTCTTGTGCCGCTCCCGTCACTCTGGTTAGGTTGGCATCGAAAAAAACGCTCTCGGGTGCTTTAGAGTGCCGAGTTTATTACTGCGCATTAAGAAATGACCACCTCCAACGTTTGGTTTATGTTTTATAAGCATTTTTAATTTTATTGCTTAAATCGCATTTTCTCGGCGAGCTGAGCACTTTTTCTGAATTGTGCCGCTCCCGTCACTCTGGTTAGGTTGGCATCGAAAAAAACGCTCTCGGGTGCTTTAGAGTGCCGAGTTTATTACTGCGCATTAAGAAATGACCACCTCCAACGTTTGGTTTATGTTTTATAAGCATTTTTAATTTTATTGCTTAAATCGCATTTTCTCGGCGAGCTGAGCACTTTTTCTGAATTGTGCCGCTCCCGTCACTCTGGTTAGGTTGGCATCGAAAAAAACGCTATCGGGTGCTTTAGAGTGCCGAGTTATTCACTGCGCATGAAGAAATGACCACCTCCAACGTTTGGTTTATGTTTAATAAGCATTTTTAATTTAATTGCTTAAATCGCATTTTCTCGGCGAGCTGAGCACTTTTTCTGAATTGTGCCGCTCCCGTCACTCTGGTTAGGTTGGCATCGAAAAAAACGCTCTCGGGTGCTTTAGAGTGCCGAGTTTATTACTGCGCATTAAGAAATGACCACCTCCAACGTTTGGTTTATGTTTTATAAGCATTTTTAATTTTATTGCTTAAATCGCATTTTCTCGGCGAGCTGAGCACTTTTTCTGAATTGTGCCGCTCCCGTCACTCTGGTTAGGTTGGCATCGAAAAAAACGCTCTCGGGTGCTTTAGAGTGCCGAGTTTATTACTGCGCATTAAGAAATGACCACCTCCAACGTTTGGTTTATGTTTTATAAGCATTTTTAATTTTATTGCTTAAATCGCATTTTCTCGGCGAGCTGAGCACTTTTTCTGAATTGTGCCGCTCCCGTCACTCTGGTTAGGTTGGCATCGAAAAAAACGCTCTCGGGTGCTTTAGAGTGCCGAGTTATTCACTGCGCATGAAGAAATGACCACCTCCAACGTTTGGTTTATGTTTAATAAGCATTTTTAATTTTATTGCTTGAATCGCATTTTCTCGGCGAGCTGAGCACTTTTTCTGAATTGTGCCGCTCCCATCACTCTGGTTAGGTTGGCATCGAAAAAAACGCTCTCGGGTGCTTTAGAGTGCCGAGTTTATCACTGCACATGAAGAAATTACCACCTCCAACGTTTGGTTTATGTTTTATAAGCATTTTTAATTTTATTGCTTAAATCGCATTTTCTCGGCGAGCTGAGCGCTTTTTCTGAATTGTGCCGCTCCCGTCACTCTGGTTAGGTTGGCATCGAAAGAAACGCTCTCGGGTGCTTTAGAGTGCCGAGTTTATCACTGCGCATGAAGAAATGACCACCTCCAACGTTTGGTTTATGTTTTATAAGCATTTTTAATTTTATTGCTTAAATCGCATTTTCTCGGCGAGCTGAGCACTTTTTCTGAACTGTGCCGCTCCCGTCACTCTGGTTAGGTTGGCATCGAAAAAAACGCTCTCGGGTGCTTTAGAGTGCCGAGTTATTCACTGCGCATGAAGAAATGACCACCTCCAACGTTTGGTTTATGTTTAATAAGCATTTTTAATTTTATTGCTTAAATCGCATTTTCTCGGCGAGCTGAGCGCTTTTTCTGAATTGTGCCGCTCCCGTCACTCTGGTTAGGTTGGCATCGAAAAAAACGCTCTCGGGTGCTTTAGAGTGCCGAGTTATTCACTGCGCATGAAGAAATGACCACCTCCAACGTTTGGTTTATGTTTAATAAGCATTTTTAATTTTATTGCTTAAATCGCATTTTCTCGGCGAGCTGAGCACTTTTTCTGAATTGTGCCGCTCCCGTCACTCTGGTTAGGTTGGCATCGAAAAAAACGCTCTCGGGTGCTTTAGAGTGCCGAGTTTATTACTACGCATTAAGAAATGACCACCTCCAACGTTTGGTTTATGTTTTATAAGCATTTTTAATTTTATTGCTTAAATCGCATTTTCTCGGCGAGCTGAGCACTTTTTCTGAATTGTGCCGCTCCCGTCACTCTGGTTAGGTTGGCATCGAAAAAAACGCTCTCGGGTGCTTTAGAGTGCCGAGTTATTCACTGCGCACGAAGAAATGACCACCTCCAACGTTTGGTTTATGTTTTCTAAGCATTTTTAATTTTATTGCTTAAATCGCATTTTCTCGGCGAGCTGAGCGCTTTTTCTGAATTGTGCCGCTCCCGTCACTCTGGTTAGGTTGGCATCGAAAAAAACGCTCTCGGGTGCTTTAGAGTGCCGAGTTTATCACTGCGCATGAAGAAATGACCACCTCCAACGTTTGGTTTATGTTTTATAAGCATTTTTAATTTTATTGCTTAAATCGCATTTTCTCGGCGAGCTGAGCGCTTTTTCTGAATTGTGCCGCTCCCGTCACTCTGGTTAGGTTGGCATCGAAAAAAACGCTCTCGGGTGCTTTAGAGTGCCGAGTTTATTACTGCGCATTAAGAAATGACCACCTCCAACGTTTGGTTTATGTTTTATAAGCATTTTTAATTTTATTGCTTAAATCGCATTTTCTCGGCGAGCTGAGCACTTTTTCTGAATTGTGCCGCTCCCGTCACTCTGGTTAGGTTGGCATCGAAAAAAACGCTCTCGGGTGCTTTAGAGTGCCGAGTTTATCACTGCACATGAAGAAATTACCACCTCCAACGTTTGGTTTATGTTTTATAAGCATTTTTAATTTTATTGCTTAAATCGCATTTTCTCGGCGAGCTGAGCGCTTTTTCTGAATTGTGCCGCTCCCGTCACTCTGGTTAGGTTGGCATCGAAAAAAACGCTCTCGGGTGCTTTAGAGTGCCGAGTTTATCACTGCGCATGAAGAAATGACCACCTCCAACGTTTGGTTTATGTTTTATAAGCATTTTTAATTTTATTGCTTAAATCGCATTTTCTCGGCGAGCTGAGCACTTTTTCTGAACTGTGCCGCTCCCGTCACTCTGGTTAGGTTGGCATCGAAAAAAACGCTCTCGGGTGCTTTAGAGTGCCGAGTTATTCACTGCGCATGAAGAAATGACCACCTCCAACGTTTGGTTTATGTTTAATAAGCATTTTTAATTTTATTGCTTAAATCGCATTTTCTCGGCGAGCTTTTTCTGAATTGTGCCGCTCCCGTCACTCTGGTTAGGTTGGCATCGAAAAAAACGCTCTCGGGTGCTTTAGAGTGCCGAGTTATTCACTGCGCATGAAGAAATGACCACCTCCAACGTTTGGTTTATGTTTAATAAGCATTTTTAATTTTATTGCTTAAATCGCATTTTCTCGGCGAGCTGAGCACTTTTTCTGAATTGTGCCGCTCCCGTCACTCTGGTTAGGTTGGCATCGAAAAAAACGCTCTCGGGTGCTTTAGAGTGCCGAGTTTATTACTACGCATTAAGAAATGACCACCTCCAACGTTTGGTTTATGTTTTATAAGCATTTTTAATTTTATTGCTTAAATCGCATTTTCTCGGCGAGCTGAGCACTTTTTCTGAATTGTGCCGCTCCCGTCACTCTGGTTAGGTTGGCATCGAAAAAAACGCTCTCGGGTGCTTTAGAGTGCCGAGTTATTCACTGCGCACGAAGAAATGACCACCTCCAACGTTTGGTTTATGTTTTCTAAGCATTTTTAATTTTATTGCTTAAATCGCATTTTCTCGGCGAGCTGAGCGCTTTTTCTGAATTGTGCCGCTCCCGTCACTCTGGTTAGGTTGGCATCGAAAAAAACGCTCTCGGGTGCTTTAGAGTGCCGAGTTTATTACTGCGCATTAAGAAATGACCACCTCCAACGTTTGGTTTATGTTTTATAAGCATTTTTAATTGTATTGCTTAAATCGCATTTTCTCGGCGAGCTGAGCGCTTTTTCTGAATTGTGCCTCTCCCGTCACTCTGGTTAGTTAGGTTGGCATCGAAAAAAACGCTCTCGGGTGCTTTAGAGTGCCGAGTTATTCACTGCGCATTAAGAAATGACCACCTCCAACGTTTGGTTTATGTTTAATAAGCATTTTTAATTTTATTGCTTAAATCGCATTTTCTCGGCGAGCTGAGCGCTTTTTCTGAATTGTGCCGCTCCCGTCACTCTGGTTAGGTTGGCATCGAAAAAAACGCTCTCGGGTGCTTTAGAGTGCCGAGTTTATCACTGCGCATGAAGAAATGACCACCTCCAACGTTTGGTTTATGTTTTATAAGCATTTTTAATTTTATTGCTTAAATCGCATTTTCTCGGCGAGCTGAGCGCTTTTTCTGAATTGTGCCGCTCCCGTCACTCTGGTTAGGTTGGCATCGAAAAAAACGCTCTCGGGTGCTTTAGAGTGCCGAGTTTATTACTGCGCATTAAGAAATGACCACCTCCAACGTTTGGTTTATGTTTTATAAGCATTTTTAATTTTATTGCTTAAATCGCATTTTCTCGGCGAGCTGAGCACTTTTTCTGAATTGTGCCGCTCCCGTCACTCTGGTTAGGTTGGCATCGAGAAAAACGCTATCGGGTGCTTTAGAGTGCCGAGTTATTCACTGCGCATGAAGAAAAGACCACCTCCAACGTTTGGTTTATGTTTAATAAGCATTTTTAATTTTATTGCTTAAATCGCATTTTCTCGGCGAGCTGAGCACTTTTTCTGAATTGTGCCGCTCCCGTCACTCTGGTTAGGTTGGCATCGAAAAAAACGCTCTCGGGTGCTTTAGAGTGCCGAGTTTATTACTGCGCATTAAGAAATGACCACCTCCAACGTTTGGTTTATGTTTTATAAGCATTTTTAATTTTATTGCTTAAATCGCATTTTCTCGGCGAGCTGAGCACTTTTTCTGAATTGTGCCGCTCCCGTCACTCTGGTTAGGTTGGCATCGAAAAAAACGCTCTCGGGTGCTTTAGAGTGCCGAGTTTATTACTGCGCATTAAGAAATGACCACCTCCAACGTTTGGTTTATGTTTTATAAGCATTTTTAATTTTATTGCTTAAATCGCATTGTCTCGGCGAGCTGAGCACTTTTTCTGAATTGTGCCGCTCCCGTCACTCTGGTTAGGTTGGCATCGAAAAAAACGCTCTCGGGTGCTTTAGAGTGCCGAGTTTATCACTGCGCATGAAGAAATGACCACCTCCAACGTTTGGTTTATGTTTTATAAGCATTTTTAATTTTATTGCTTAAATCGCATTTTCTCGGCGAGCTGAGCACTTTTTCTGAATTGTGCCGCTCCCGTCACTCTGGTTAGGTTGGCATCGAAAAAAACGCTCTCGGGTGCTTTAGAGTGCCGAGTTTATCACTGCGCATGAAGAAATGATCACCTCCAACGTTTGGTTTATGTTTTATAAGCATTTTTAAATTTATTGCTTAAATCGCATTTTCTCGGCGAGCTGAGCGCTTTTTCTGAATTGTGCCGCTCCCGTCACTCTGGTTAGGTTGGCATCGAAAAAAACGCTCTCGGGTGCTTTAGAGTGCCGAGTTATTCACTGCGCATGAAGAAATGACCACCTCCAACGTTTGGTTTATGTTTTATAAGCATTTTTAGTTTTATTGCTTAAATCGCATTTTCTCGGCGAGCTGAGCACTTTTTCTGAATTGTGCCGCTCCCGTCACTCTGGTTAGGTTGGCATCGAAAAAAACGCTCTCGGGTGCTTTAGAGTGCCGAGTTTATCACTGCGCATGAAGAAATGACCACCTCCAACGTTTGGTTTATGTTTAATAAGCATTTTTAATTTTATTGCTTAAATCGCATTTTCTCGGCGAGCTGAGCGCTTTTTCTGAATTGTGCCGCTCCCGTCACTCTGGTTAGGTTGGCATCGAAAAAAACGCTCTCGGGTGCTTTAGAGTGCCGAGTTATTCACTGCGCATGAAGAAATGACCACCTCCAACGTTTGGTTTATGTTTAATAAGCATTTTTAATTTTATTGCTTAAATCGCATTTTCTCGGCGAGCTGAGCACTTTTTCTGAATTGTGCCGCTGTCGTCACTCTAGTTAGGTTGGCATCGAAAAAAACGCTCTCGGGTGCTTTAGAGTGCCGAGTTTATTACTGCGCATTAGGAAATGACCACCTCCAACGTTTGGTTTATGTTTTATAAGCATTTTTAATTTTATTGCTTAAATCGCATTTTCTCGGCGAGCTGTGCGCTTTTTCTGAATTGTGCCGCTCCCGTCACTCTGGTTAGGTTGGCATCGAAAAAAACGCTCTCGGGTGCTTTAGAGTGCCGAGTTTATTACTGCGCATTAAGAAATGACCACCTCCAACGTTTGGTTTATGTTTTATAAGCATTTTTAATTTTATTGCTTAAATCGCATTTTCTCGGCGAGCTGAGCACTTTTTCTGAATTGTGCCGCTCCCGTCACTCTGGTTAGGTTGGCATCGAAAAAAACGCTCTCGGGTGCTTTAGAGTGCCGAGTTTATTACTGCGCATTAAGAAATGACCACCTCCAACGTTTGGTTTATGTTTTATAAGCATTTTTAATTTTATTGCTTAAATCGCATTTTCTCGGCGAGCTGAGCACTTTTTCTGAATTGTGCCGCTCCCGTCACTCTGGTTAGGTTGGCATCGAAAAAAACGCTCTCGGGTGCTTTAGAGTGCCGAGTTTATTACTGCGCATTAAGAAATGACCACCTCCAACGTTTGGTTTATGTTTTATAAGCATTTTTAATTGTATTGCTTAAATCGCATTTTCTCGGCGAGCTGAGCGCTTTTTCTGAATTGTGCCTCTCCCGTCACTCTGGTTAGTTAGGTTGGCATCGAAAAAAACGCTCTCGGGTGCTTTAGAGTGCCGAGTTATTCACTGCGCATTAAGAAATGACCACCTCCAACGTTTGGTTTATGTTTAATAAGCATTTTTAATTTTATTGCTTAAATCGCATTTTCTCGGCGAGCTGAGCGCTTTTTCTGAATTGTGCCGCTCCCGTCACTCTGGTTAGGTTGGCATCGAAAAAAACGCTCTCGGGTGCTTTAGAGTGCCGAGTTTATCACTGCGCATGAAGAAATGACCACCTCCAACGTTTGGTTTATGTTTTATAAGCATTTTTAATTTTATTGCTTAAATCGCATTTTCTCGGCGAGCTGAGCGCTTTTTCTGAATTGTGCCGCTCCCGTCACTCTGGTTAGGTTGGCATCGAAAAAAACGCTCTCGGGTGCTTTAGAGTGCCGAGTTTATTACTGCGCATTAAGAAATGACCACCTCCAACGTTTGGTTTATGTTTTATAAGCATTTTTAATTTTATTGCTTAAATCGCATTTTCTCGGCGAGCTGAGCACTTTTTCTGAATTGTGCCGCTCCCGTCACTCTGGTTAGGTTGGCATCGAGAAAAACGCTATCGGGTGCTTTAGAGTGCCGAGTTATTCACTGCGCATGAAGAAAAGACCACCTCCAACGTTTGGTTTATGTTTAATAAGCATTTTTAATTTTATTGCTTAAATCGCATTTTCTCGGCGAGCTGAGCACTTTTTCTGAATTGTGCCGCTCCCGTCACTCTGGTTAGGTTGGCATCGAAAAAAACGCTCTCGGGTGCTTTAGAGTGCCGAGTTTATTACTGCGCATTAAGAAATGACCACCTCCAACGTTTGGTTTATGTTTTATAAGCATTTTTAATTTTATTGCTTAAATCGCATTTTCTCGGCGAGCTGAGCACTTTTTCTGAATTGTGCCGCTCCCGTCACTCTGGTTAGGTTGGCATCGAAAAAAACGCTCTCGGGTGCTTTAGAGTGCCGAGTTTATTACTGCGCATTAAGAAATGACCACCTCCAACGTTTGGTTTATGTTTTATAAGCATTTTTAATTTTATTGCTTAAATCGCATTGTCTCGGCGAGCTGAGCACTTTTTCTGAATTGTGCCGCTCCCGTCACTCTGGTTAGGTTGGCATCGAAAAAAACGCTCTCGGGTGCTTTAGAGTGCCGAGTTTATCACTGCGCATGAAGAAATGACCACCTCCAACGTTTGGTTTATGTTTTATAAGCATTTTTAATTTTATTGCTTAAATCGCATTTTCTCGGCGAGCTGAGCACTTTTTCTGAATTGTGCCGCTCCCGTCACTCTGGTTAGGTTGGCATCGAAAAAAACGCTCTCGGGTGCTTTAGAGTGCCGAGTTTATCACTGCGCATGAAGAAATGATCACCTCCAACGTTTGGTTTATGTTTTATAAGCATTTTTAAATTTATTGCTTAAATCGCATTTTCTCGGCGAGCTGAGCGCTTTTTCTGAATTGTGCCGCTCCCGTCACTCTGGTTAGGTTGGCATCGAAAAAAACGCTCTCGGGTGCTTTAGAGTGCCGAGTTATTCACTGCGCATGAAGAAATGACCACCTCCAACGTTTGGTTTATGTTTTATAAGCATTTTTAGTTTTATTGCTTAAATCGCATTTTCTCGGCGAGCTGAGCACTTTTTCTGAATTGTGCCGCTCCCGTCACTCTGGTTAGGTTGGCATCGAAAAAAACGCTCTCGGGTGCTTTAGAGTGCCGAGTTTATCACTGCGCATGAAGAAATGACCACCTCCAACGTTTGGTTTATGTTTAATAAGCATTTTTAATTTTATTGCTTAAATCGCATTTTCTCGGCGAGCTGAGCGCTTTTTCTGAATTGTGCCGCTCCCGTCACTCTGGTTAGGTTGGCATCGAAAAAAACGCTCTCGGGTGCTTTAGAGTGCCGAGTTATTCACTGCGCATGAAGAAATGACCACCTCCAACGTTTGGTTTATGTTTAATAAGCATTTTTAATTTTATTGCTTAAATCGCATTTTCTCGGCGAGCTGAGCACTTTTTCTGAATTGTGCCGCTGTCGTCACTCTAGTTAGGTTGGCATCGAAAAAAACGCTCTCGGGTGCTTTAGAGTGCCGAGTTTATTACTGCGCATTAGGAAATGACCACCTCCAACGTTTGGTTTATGTTTTATAAGCATTTTTAATTTTATTGCTTAAATCGCATTTTCTCGGCGAGCTGTGCGCTTTTTCTGAATTGTGCCGCTCCCGTCACTCTGGTTAGGTTGGCATCGAAAAAAACGCTCTCGGGTGCTTTAGAGTGCCGAGTTTATTACTGCGCATTAAGAAATGACCACCTCCAACGTTTGGTTTATGTTTTATAAGCATTTTTAATTTTATTGCTTAAATCGCATTTTCTCGGCGAGCTGAGCACTTTTTCTGAATTGTGCCGCTCCCGTCACTCTGGTTAGGTTGGCATCGAAAAAAACGCTCTCGGGTGCTTTAGAGTGCCGAGTTTATTACTGCGCATTAAGAAATGACCACCTCCAACGTTTGGTTTATGTTTTATAAGCATTTTTAATTTTATTGCTTAAATCGCATTTTCTCGGCGAGCTGAGCACTTTTTCTGAATTGTGCCGCTCCCGTCACTCTGGTTAGGTTGGCATCGAAAAAAACGCTCTCGGGTGCTTTAGAGTGCCGAGTTTATTACTGCGCATTAAGAAATGACCACCTCCAACGTTTGGTTTATGTTTTATAAGCATTTTTAATTTTATTGCTTAAATCGCATTTTCTCGGCGAGCTGAGCACTTTTTCTGAATTGTGCCGCTCCCGTCACTCTGGTTAGGTTGGCATCGAAAAAAACGCTCTCGGGTGCTTTAGAGTGCCGAGTTTATCACTGCGCATGAAGAAATGACCACCTCCAACGTTTGGTTTATGTTTTATAAGCATTTTTAATTTTATTGCTTAAATCGCATTTTCTCGGCGAGCTGAGCGCTTTTTCTGAATTGTGCCGCTCCCGTCACTCTGGTTAGGTTGGCATCGAAAAAAACGCTCTCGGGTGCTTTAGAGTGCCGAGTTATTCACTGCGCATGAAGAAATGACCACCTCCAACGTTTGGTTTATGTTTAATAAGCATTTTTAATTTTATTGCTTAAATCGCATTTTCTCGGCGAGGTGAGCGCTTTTTCTGAATTGTGCCGCTCCCGTCACTCTGGTTAGGTTGGCATCGAAAAAAACGCTCTCGGGTGCTTTAGAGTGCCGAGTTATTCACTGCGCATGAAGAAATGACCACCTCCAACGTTTGGTTTATGTTTAATAAGCATTTTTAATTTTATTGCTTAAATCGCATTTTCTCGGCGAGCTGAGCGCTTTTTCTGAATTGTGCCGCTCCCGTCACTCTGGTTAGGTTGGCATCGAAAAAAACGCTCTCGGGTGCTTTAGAGTGCCGAGTTATTCACTGCGCATGAAGAAATGACCACCTCCAACGTTTGGTTTATGTTTAATAAGCATTTTTAATTTTATTGCTAAAATCGCATTTTCTCGGCGAGCTGAGCACTTTTTCTGAATTGTGCCGCTCCCGTCACTCTGGTTAGGTTGGCATCGAAAAAAACGCTCTCGGGTGCTTTAGAGTGCCGAGTTTATTACTACGCATTAAGAAATGACCACCTCCAACGTTTGGTTTAAGTTTTATAAGCATTTTTAATTTTATTGCTTAAATCGCATTTTCTCGGCGAGCTGAGCACTTTTTCTGAATTGTGCCGCTCCCGTCACTCTGGTTAGGTTGGCATCGAAAAAAACGCTCTCGGGTGCTTTAGAGTGCCGAGTTATTCACTGCGCACGAAGAAATGACCACCTCCAACGTTTGGTTTATGTTTTATAAGCATTTTTAATTTTATTGCTTAAATCGCATTTTCTCGGCGAGCTGAGCGCTTTTTCTGAATTGTGCCGCTCCCGTCACTCTGGTTAGGTTGGCATCGAAAAAAACGCTCTCGGGTGCTTTAGAGTGCCGAGTTTATTACTGCGCATTAAGAAATGACCACCTCCAACGTTTGGTTTATGTTTTATAAGCATTTTTAATTTTATTGCTTAAATCGCATTTTCTCGGCGAGCTGAGCACTTTTTCTGAATTGTGCCGTCACTCTGGTTAGGTTGGCATCGAAAAAAACGCTCTCGGGTGCTTTAGAGTGCCGAGTTTATCACTGCGCATGAAGAAATGACCACCTCCAACGTTTGGTTTATGTTTTATAAGCATTTTTAATTTTATTGCTTAAATCGCATTTTCTCGGCGAGCTGAGCACTTTTTCTGAATTGTGCCGCTACCGTCACTCTGGTTAGGTTGGCATCGAAAAAAACGCTCTCGGGTGCTTTAGAGTGCCGAGTTTATCACTGCGCATGAAGAAATGACCACCTCCAACGTTTGGTTTATGTTTTATAAGCATTTTTAATTTTATTGCTTAAATCGCATTTTCTCGGCGAGCTGAGCGCTTTTTCTGAATTGTGCCGCTCCCGTAACTCTGGTTAGGTTGGCATCGAAAAAAACGCTCTCGGGTGCTTTAGAGTGCCGAGTTTATCACTGCGCATGAAGAAATGACCACTTCCAACGTTTGGTTTATGTTTTATAAGCATTTTTAATTTTATTGCTTAAATCGCATTTTCTCGGCGAGCTGAGCACTTTTTCTGAATTGTGCCGCTCCCGTCACTCTGGTTAGGTTGGCATCGAAAAAAACGCTCTCGGGTGCTTTAGAGTGCCGAGTTTATTACTGCGCATTAAGAAATGACCACCTCCAACGTTTGGTTTATGTTTTATAAGCATTTTTAATTTTATTGCTTAAATCGCATTTTCTCGGCGAGCTGAGCACTTTTTCTGAATTGTGCCGCTCCCGTCACTCTGGTTAGGTTGGCATCGAAAAAAACGCTCTCGGGTGCTTTAGAGTGCCGAGTTATTCACTGCGCATGAAGAAATGACCACCTCCAACGTTTGGTTTATGTTTAATAAGCATTTTTAATTTTATTGCTTAAATCGCATTTTCTCGGCGAGCTGAGCACTTTTTCTGAATTGTGCCGCTCCCGTCACTCTGGTTAGGTTGGCATCGAAAAAAACGCTCTCGGGTGCTTTAGAGTGCCGAGTTTATCACTGCGCATGAAGAAATGACCACCTCCAACGTTTGGTTTATGTTTAATAAGCATTTTTAATTTTATTGCTTAAATCGCATTTTCTCGGCGAGCTGAGCACTTTTTCTGAATTGTGCCGCTCCCGTCACTCTGGTTAGGTTGGCATCGAAAAAAACGCTCTCGGGTGCTTTAGAGTGCCGAGTTTATCACTGCGCATGAAGAAATGACCACCTCCAACGTTTGGTTTATGTTTAATAAGCATTTTTAATTTTATTGCTTAAATCGCATTTTCTCGGCGAGCTGAGCACTTTTTCTGAATTGTGCCGCTCCCGTCACTCTGGTTAGGTTGGCATCGAAAAAAACGCTCTCGGGTGCTTTAGAGTGCCGAGTTATTCACTGCGCATGAAGAAATGACCACCTCCAACGTTTGGTTTATGTTTTATAAGCATTTTTAAATTTTATTGCTTAAATCGCATTTTCTCGGCGAGCTGAGCACTTTTTCTGAATTGTGCCGCTCCCGTCACTCTGGTTAGGTTGGCATCGAAAAAAACGCTCTCGGGTGCTTTAGAGTGCCGAGTTTATCACTGCGCATGAAGAAATGACCACCTCCAACGTTTGGTTTATGTTTTATAAGCATTTTCAATTTTATTGGTTAAATCGCATTTTCTCGGCGAGCTGAGCGCTTTTTCTGAATTGTGCCGCTCCCGTAACTCTGGTTAGGTTGGCATCGAAAAAAACGCTCTCGGGTGCTTTAGAGTGCCGAGTTATTCACTGCGCATGAAGAAATGACCACCTCCAACGTTTGGTTTATGTTTAATAAGCATTTTTAATTTTATTGCTTAAATCGCATTTTCTCGGCGAGCTGAGCACTTTTTCTGAATTGTGCCGCTCCCGTCACTCTGGTTAGGTTGGCATCGAAAAAAAACGCTCTCGGGTGCTTTAGAGTGCCGAGTTTATCACTGCGCATGAAGAAATGACCACCTCCAACGTTTGGTTTATGTTTTATAAGCATTTTTAATTTTATTGCTTAAATCGCATTTTCTCGGCGAGCTGAGCGCTTTTTCTGAATTGTGCCGCTCCCGTCGCTCTGGTTAGGTTGGCATCGAAAAAAACGCTCTTGGGTGCTTTAGA
Organism: Syngnathus typhle; assembly: GCF_033458585.1. Taxonomy (NCBI): domain Eukaryota; kingdom Metazoa; phylum Chordata; class Actinopteri; order Syngnathiformes; family Syngnathidae; genus Syngnathus; species Syngnathus typhle. The sequence continues at coordinate 10,027 of NW_026872009.1, read as the reverse complement.
GTGCCGAGTTTATCACTGCGCATGAAGAAATGACCACCTCCAACGTTTGGTTTATGTTTTATAAGCATTTTTAATTTTATTGCTTAAATCGCATTTTCTCGGCGAGCTGAGCGCTTTTTCTGAATTGTGCCGCTCCCGTAACTCTGGTTAGGTTGGCATCGAAAAAAACGCTCTCGGGTGCTTTAGAGTGCCGAGTTTATCACTGCGCATGAAGAAATGACCACCTCCAACGTTTGGTTTATGTTTTATAAGCATTTTTAATTTTATTGCTTAAATCGCATTTTCTCGGCGAGCTGAGCGCTTTTTCTGAATTGTGCCGCTCCCGTCACTCTGGTTAGGTTGGCATCGAAAAAAAACGCTCTCGGGTGCTTTAGAGTGCCGAGTTATTCACTGCGCATGAAGAAATGACCACCTCCAATGTTTGGTTTATGTTTAATAAGCATTTTTAATTTTATTGCTTAAATCGCATTTTCTCGGCGAGCTGAGCGCTTTTTCTGAATTGTGCCGCTCCCGTCACTCTGGTTAGGTTGGCATCGAAAAAAACGCTCTCGGGTGCTTTAGAGTGCCGAGTTATTCACTGCGCATGAAGAAATGACCACCTCCAACGTTTGGTTTATGTTTAATAAGCATTTTTAATTTTATTGCTTAAATCGCATTTTCTCGGCGAGCTGAGCACTTTTTCTGAATTGTGCCGCTCCCGTCACTCTGGTTAGGTTGGCATCGAAAAAAACGCTCTCGGGTGCTTTAGAGTGCCGAGTTTATCACTGCGCATGAAGAAATGACCACCTCCAACGTTTGGTTTATGTTTAATAAGCATTTTTAATTTTATTGCTTGAATCGCATTTTCTCGGCGAGCTGAGCACTTTTTCTGAATTGTGCCGCTCCCGTCACTCTGGTTAGGTTGGCATCGAAAAAAACGCTCTCGGGTGCTTTAGAGTGCCGAGTTTATCACTGCGCATGAAGAAATGACCACCTCCAACGTTTGGTTTATGTTTTATAAGCATTTTTAATTTTATTGCTTAAATCGCATTTTCTCGGCGAGCTGAGCGCTTTTTCTGAATTGTGCCGCTCCCGTCACTCTGGTTAGGTTGGCATCGAAAAAAACGCTCTCGGGTGCTTTAGAGTGCCGAGTTTATCACTGCGCATGAAGAAATGACCACCTCCAACGTTTGGTTTATGTTTTATAAGCATTTTTAATTTTATTGCTTAAATCGCATTTTCTCGGCGAGCTGAGCACTTTTTCTGAATTGTGCCGCTCCCGTCACTCTGGTTAGGTTGGCATCGAAAAAAACGCTCTCGGGTGCTTTAGAGTGCCGAGTTTATCACTGCGCATGAAGAAATGACCACCTCCAACGTTTGGTTTATGTTTTATAAGCATATTTAATTTTATTGCTTAAATCGCATTTTCTCGGCGAGCTGAGCGCTTTTTCTGAATTGTGCCTGTCCCGTCACTCTGGTTAGGTTGGCATCGAAAAAAACGCTCTCGGGTGCTTTAGAGTGCCGAGTTATTCACTGCGCATGAAGAAATGACTACCTCCAACGTTTGGTTTATGTTTAATAAGCATTTTTAATTTTATTGCTTAAATCGCATTTTCTCGGCGAGCTGAGCGCTTTTTCTGAATTGTGCCGCTCCCGTCACTCTGGTTAGGTTGGCATCGAAAAAAACGCTCTCGGGTGCTTTAGAGTGCCGAGTTATTCACTGCGCATGAAGAAATGACAACCTCCAACGTTTGGTTTATGTTTAATAAGCATTTTTAATTTTATTGCTTAAATCCCATTTTCTCGGCGAGCTGAGCACTTTTTCTGAATTGTGCCGCTCCCGTCACTCTGGTTAGGTTGGCATAAAAAAAAACGCTCTCGGGTGCTTTAGAGTGCCGAGTTTATTACTGCGCATTAAGAAATGACCACCTCCAACGTTTGGTTTATGTTTTATAAGCATTTTTAATTTTATTGCTTAAATCGCATTTTCTCGGCGAGCTGAGCGCTTTTTCTGAATTGTGCCGCTCCCGTCACTCTGGTTAGGTTGGCATCGAAAAAAACGCTCTCGGGTGCTTTAGAGTGCCGAGTTTATTACTGCGCATTAAGAAATGACCACCTCCAACGTTTGGTTCATGTTTTATAAGCATTTTTAATTTTATTGCTTAAATTGCATTTTCTCGGCGAGCTGAGCACTTTTTCTGAATTGTGCCGCTCCCGTCACTCTGGTTAGGTTGGCATCGAAAAAAACGCTCACGGGTGCTTTAGAGTGCCGAGTTTATTACTGCGCATTAAGAAATGACCACCTCCAACGTTTGGTTTATGTTTTATAAGCATTTTTAATTTTATTGCTTAAATCGCATTTTCTCGGCGAGCTGAGCACTTTTTCTGAATTGTGCCGCTCCCGTCACTCTGGTTAGGTTGGCATCGAAAAAAACGCTCTCGGGTGATTTAGAGTGCCGAGTTATTCACTGCGCATGGAGAAATGACCACCTCCAACGTTTGGTTTATGTTTTATAAGCATTTTTAATTTTATTGCTTAAATCGCATTTTCTCGGCGAGCTGAGCGCTTTTTCTGAATTGTGCCGCTCCCGTAACTCTGGTTAGGTTGGCATCGAAAAAAACGCTCTCGGGTGCTTTAGAGTGCCGAGTTTATCACTGCGCATGAAGAAATGACCACCTCCAACGTTTGGTTTATGTTTTATAAGCATTTTTAATTTTATTGCTTAAATCGCATTTTCTCGGCGAGCTGAGCACTTTTTCTGAATTGTGCCGCTCCCGTCACTCTGGTTAGGTTGGCATCGAAAAAAACGCTCTCGGGTGCTTTAGAGTGCCGAGTTTATCACTGCGCATGAAGAAATGATCACCTCCAACGTTTGGTTTATGTTTAATAAGCATTTTTAATTTTATTGCTTGAATCGCATTTTCTCGGCGAGCTGAGCACTTTTTCTGAATTGTGCCGCTCCCGTCACTCTGGTTAGGTTGGCATCGAAAAAAACGCTCTCGGGTGCTTTAGAGTGCCGAGTTTATCACTGCGCATGAAGAAATGACCACCTCCAACGTTTGGTTTATGTTTAATAAGCATTTTTAATTTTATTGCTTAAATCGCATTTTCTCGGCGAGCTGAGCACTTTTTCTGAATTGTGCCGCTGTCGTCACTCTAGTTAGGTTGGCATCGAAAAAAACGCTCTCGGGTGCTTTAGAGTGCCGAGTTTATTACTGCGCATTAGGAAATGACCACCTCCAACGTTTGGTTTATGTTTTATAAGCATTTTTAATTTTATTGCTTAAATCGCATTTTCTCGGCGAGCTGTGCGCTTTTTCTGAATTGTGCCGCTCCCGTCACTCTGGTTAGGTTGGCATCGAAAAAAACGCTCTCGGGTGCTTTAGAGTGCCGAGTTTATTACTGCGCATTAAGAAATGACCACCTCCAACGTTTGGTTTATGTTTTATAAGCATTTTTAATTTTATTGCTTAAATCGCATTTTCTCGGCGAGCTGAGCACTTTTTCTGAATTGTGCCGCTCCCGTCACTCTGGTTAGGTTGGCATCGAAAAAAACGCTCTCGGGTGCTTTAGAGTGCCGAGTTTATTACTGCGCATTAAGAAATGACCACCTCCAACGTTTGGTTTATGTTTTATAAGCATTTTTAATTTTATTGCTTAAATCGCATTTTCTCGGCGAGCTGAGCACTTTTTCTGAATTGTGCCGCTCCCGTCACTCTGGTTAGGTTGGCATCGAAAAAAACGCTCTCGGGTGCTTTAGAGTGCCGAGTTTATTACTGCGCATTAAGAAATGACCACCTCCAACGTTTGGTTTATGTTTTATAAGCATTTTTAATTTTATTGCTTAAATCGCATTTTCTCGGCGAGCTGAGCACTTTTTCTGAATTGTGCCGCTCCCGTCACTCTGGTTAGGTTGGCATCGAAAAAAACGCTCTCGGGTGCTTTAGAGTGCCGAGTTTATCACTGCGCATGAAGAAATGACCACCTCCAACGTTTGGTTTATGTTTTATAAGCATTTTTAATTTTATTGCTTAAATCGCATTTTCTCGGCGAGCTGAGCGCTTTTTCTGAATTGTGCCGCTCCCGTCACTCTGGTTAGGTTGGCATCGAAAAAAACGCTCTCGGGTGCTTTAGAGTGCCGAGTTATTCACTGCGCATGAAGAAATGACCACCTCCAACGTTTGGTTTATGTTTAATAAGCATTTTTAATTTTATTGCTTAAATCGCATTTTCTCGGCGAGCTGAGCGCTTTTTCTGAATTGTGCCGCTCCCGTCACTCTGGTTAGGTTGGCATCGAAAAAAACGCTCTCGGGTGCTTTAGAGTGCCGAGTTATTCACTGCGCATGAAGAAATGACCACCTCCAACGTTTGGTTTATGTTTAATAAGCATTTTTAATTTTATTGCTTAAATCGCATTTTCTCGGCGAGCTGAGCGCTTTTTCTGAATTGTGCCGCTCCCGTCACTCTGGTTAGGTTGGCATCGAAAAAAACGCTCTCGGGTGCTTTAGAGTGCCGAGTTATTCACTGCGCATGAAGAAATGACCACCTCCAACGTTTGGTTTATGTTTAATAAGCATTTTTAATTTTATTGCTAAAATCGCATTTTCTCGGCGAGCTGAGCACTTTTTCTGAATTGTGCCGCTCCCGTCACTCTGGTTAGGTTGGCATCGAAAAAAACGCTCTCGGGTGCTTTAGAGTGCCGAGTTTATTACTACGCATTAAGAAATGACCACCTCCAACGTTTGGTTTAAGTTTTATAAGCATTTTTAATTTTATTGCTTAAATCGCATTTTCTCGGCGAGCTGAGCACTTTTTCTGAATTGTGCCGCTCCCGTCACTCTGGTTAGGTTGGCATCGAAAAAAACGCTCTCGGGTGCTTTAGAGTGCCGAGTTATTCACTGCGCACGAAGAAATGACCACCTCCAACGTTTGGTTTATGTTTTATAAGCATTTTTAATTTTATTGCTTAAATCGCATTTTCTCGGCGAGCTGAGCGCTTTTTCTGAATTGTGCCGCTCCCGTCACTCTGGTTAGGTTGGCATCGAAAAAAACGCTCTCGGGTGCTTTAGAGTGCCGAGTTTATTACTGCGCATTAAGAAATGACCACCTCCAACGTTTGGTTTATGTTTTATAAGCATTTTTAATTTTATTGCTTAAATCGCATTTTCTCGGCGAGCTGAGCACTTTTTCTGAATTGTGCCGCTCCCGTCACTCTGGTTAGGTTGGCATCGAAAAAAACGCTCTCGGGTGCTTTAGAGTGCCGAGTTTATTACTGCGCATTAAGAAATGACCACCTCCAACGTTTGGTTTATGTTTTATAAGCATTTTTAATTTTATTGCTTAAATCGCATTTTCTCGGCGAGCTGAGCACTTTTTCTGAATTGTGCCGCTCCCGTCACTCTGGTTAGGTTGGCATCGAAAAAAACGCTCTCGGGTGCTTTAGAGTGCCGAGTTTATCACTGCGCATGAAGAAATGACCACCTCCAACGTTTGGTTTATGTTTTATAAGCATTTTTAATTTTATTGCTTAAATCGCATTTTCTCGGCGAGCTGAGCGCTTTTTCTGAATTGTGCCGCTCCCGTCACTCTGGTTAGGTTGGCATCGAAAAAAACGCTCTCGGGTGCTTTAGAGTGCCGAGTTATTCACTGCGCATGAAGAAATGACCACCTCCAACGTTTGGTTTATGTTTAATAAGCATTTTTAATTTTATTGCTTAAATCGCATTTTCTCGGCGAGCTGAGCGCTTTTTCTGAATTGTGCCGCTCCCGTCACTCTGGTTAGGTTGGCATCGAAAAAAACGCTCTCGGGTGCTTTAGAGTGCCGAGTTATTCACTGCGCATGAAGAAATGACCACCTCCAACGTTTGGTTTATGTTTAATAAGCATTTTTAATTTTATTGCTTAAATCGCATTTTCTCGGCGAGCTGAGCGCTTTTTCTGAATTGTGCCGCTCCCGTCACTCTGGTTAGGTTGGCATCGAAAAAAACGCTCTCGGGTGCTTTAGAGTGCCGAGTTATTCACTGCGCATGAAGAAATGACCACCTCCAACGTTTGGTTTATGTTTAATAAGCATTTTTAATTTTATTGCTAAAATCGCATTTTCTCGGCGAGCTGAGCACTTTTTCTGAATTGTGCCGCTCCCGTCACTCTGGTTAGGTTGGCATCGAAAAAAACGCTCTCGGGTGCTTTAGAGTGCCGAGTTTATTACTACGCATTAAGAAATGACCACCTCCAACGTTTGGTTTAAGTTTTATAAGCATTTTTAATTTTATTGCTTAAATCGCATTTTCTCGGCGAGCTGAGCACTTTTTCTGAATTGTGCCGCTCCCGTCACTCTGGTTAGGTTGGCATCGAAAAAAACGCTCTCGGGTGCTTTAGAGTGCCGAGTTATTCACTGCGCACGAAGAAATGACCACCTCCAACGTTTGGTTTATGTTTTATAAGCATTTTTAATTTTATTGCTTAAATCGCATTTTCTCGGCGAGCTGAGCGCTTTTTCTGAATTGTGCCGCTCCCGTCACTCTGGTTAGGTTGGCATCGAAAAAAACGCTCTCGGGTGCTTTAGAGTGCCGAGTTTATTACTGCGCATTAAGAAATGACCACCTCCAACGTTTGGTTTATGTTTTATAAGCATTTTTAATTTTATTGCTTAAATCGCATTTTCTCGGCGAGCTGAGCACTTTTTCTGAATTGTGCCGCTCCCGTCACTCTGGTTAGGTTGGCATCGAAAAAAACGCTCTCGGGTGCTTTAGAGTGCCGAGTTTATTACTGCGCATTAAGAAATGACCACCTCCAACGTTTGGTTTATGTTTTATAAGCATTTTTAATTTTATTGCTTAAATCGCATTTTCTCGGCGAGCTGAGCACTTTTTCTGAATTGTGCCGCTCCCGTCACTCTGGTTAGGTTGGCATCGAAAAAAACGCTCTCGGGTGCTTTAGAGTGCCGAGTTTATCACTGCGCATGAAGAAATGACCACCTCCAACGTTTGGTTTATGTTTTATAAGCATTTTTAATTTTATTGCTTAAATCGCATTTTCTCGGCGAGCTGAGCGCTTTTTCTGAATTGTGCCGCTCCCCGTCACTCTGGTTAGGTTGGCATCGAAAAAAACGCTCTCGGGTGCTTTAGAGTGCCGAGTTTATCACTGCGCATGAAGAAATGACCACCTCCAACGTTTGGTTTATGTTTTATAAGCATTTTTAATTTTATTGCTTAAATCGCATTTTCTCGGCGAGCTGAGCACTTTTTCTGAATTGTGCCGCTCCCGTCACTCTGGTTAGGTTGGCATCGAAAAAAACGCTCTCGGGTGCTTTAGAGTGCCGAGTTATTCACTGCGCATGAAGAAATGACCACCTCCAACGTTTGGTTTATGTTTAATAAGCATTTTTAATTTTATTGCTTAAATCGCATTTTCTCGGCGAGCTGAGCGCTTTTTCTGAATTGTGCCGCTCCCGTCACTCTGGTTAGGTTGGCATCGAAAAAAACGCTCTCGGGTGCTTTAGAGTGCCGAGTTATTCACTGCGCATGAAGAAATGACCACCTCCAACGTTTGGTTTATGTTTAATAAGCATTTTTAATTTTATTGCTAAAATCGCATTTTCTCGGCGAGCTGAGCACTTTTTCTGAATTGTGCCGCTCCCGTCACTCTGGTTAGGTTGGCATCGAAAAAAACGCTCTCGGGTGCTTTAGAGTGCCGAGTTTATTACTACGCATTAAGAAATGACCACCTCCAACGTTTGGTTTAAGTTTTATAAGCATTTTTAATTTTATTGCTTAAATCGCATTTTCTCGGCGAGCTGAGCACTTTTCTGAATTGTGCCGCTCCCGTCACTCTGGTTAGGTTGGCATCGAAAAAAACGCTCTCGGGTGCTTTAGAGTGCCGAGTTATTCACTGCGCACGAAGAAATGACCACCTCCAACGTTTGGTTTATGTTTTATAAGCATTTTTAATTTTATTGCTTAAATCGCATTTTCTCGGCGAGCTGAGCGCTTTTTCTGAATTGTGCCGCTCCCGTCACTCTGGTTAGGTTGGCATCGAAAAAAACGCTCTCGGGTGCTTTAGAGTGCCGAGTTTATTACTGCGCATTAAGAAATGACCACCTCCAACGTTTGGTTATGTTTTATAAGCATTTTTAATTTTATTGCTTAAATCGCATTTTCTCGGCGAGCTGAGCACTTTTTCTGAATTGTGCCGCTCCCGTCACTCTGGTTAGGTTGGCATCGAAAAAAACGCTCTCGGGTGCTTTAGAGTGCCGAGGTTTATTACTGCGCATTAAGAAATGACCACCTCCAACGTTTGGTTTATGTTTTATAAGCATTTTTAATTTTATTGCTTAAATCGCATTTTCTCGGCGAGCTGAGCACTTTTTCTGAATTGTGCCGCTCCCGTCACTCTGGTTAGGTTGGCATCGAAAAAAACGCTCTCGGGTGCTTTAGAGTGCCGAGTTTATCACTGCGCATGAAGAAATGACCACCTCCAACGTTTGGTTTATGTTTAATAAGCATTTTTAATTTTATTGCTTAAATCGCATTTTCTCGGCGAGCTGAGCGCTTTTTCTGAATTGTGCCGCTCCCGTCACTCTGGTTAGGTTTGGCAATCGAAAAAAACGCTCTCGGGTGCTTTAGAGTGCCGAGTTTATCACTGCGCATGAAGAAATGACCACCTCCAACGTTTGGTTTATGTTTTATAAGCATTTTTAATTTATTGCTTAAATCGCATTTTCTCGGCGAGCTGAGCACTTTTTCTGAATTGTGCCGCTCCCGTCACTCTGGTTAGGTTGGCATCGAAAAAAACGCTCGTCGGGTGCTTTAGAGTGCCGAGTTTATCACTGCGCATGAAGAAATGACCACCTCCAACGTTTGGTTTATGTTTTATAAGCATATTTAATTTTATTGCTTAAATCGCATTTTCTCGGCGAGCTGAGCGCTTTTTCTGAATTGTGCCTGTCCCGTCACTCTGGTTAGGTTGGCATCGAAAAAAACGCTCTCGGGTGCTTTAGAGTGCCGAGTTATTCACTGCGCATGAAGAAATGACTACCTCCAACGTTTGGTTTATGTTTAATAAGCATTTTTAATTTTATTGCTTAAATCGCATTTTCTCGGCGAGCTGAGCGCTTTTTCTGAATTGTGCCGCTCCCCGTCACTCTGGTTAGGTTGGCATCGAAAAAAAACGCTCTCGGGTGCTTTAGAGTGCCGAGTTATTCACTGCGCATGAAGAAATGACAACCTCCAACGTTTGGTTTATGTTTAATAAGCATTTTTAATTTTATTGCTTAAATCCATTTTCTCGGCGAGCTGAGCACTTTTTCTGAATTGTGCCGCTCCCGTCACTCTGGTTAGGTTGGCATAAAAAAAAAACGCTCTCGGGTGCTTTAGAGTGCCGAGTTTATTACTGCGCATTAAGAAATGACCACCTCCAACGTTTGGTTTATGTTTTATAAGCATTTTTAATTTTATTGCTTAAATCGCATTTTCTCGGCGAGCTGAGCGCTTTTCTGAATTGTGCCGCTCCCGTCACTCTGGTTAGGTTGGCATCGAAAAAAACGCTCTCGGGTGCTTTAGAAGTGCCGAGTTTATTACTGCGCATTAAGAAATGACCACCTCCAACGTTTGGTTCATGTTTTATAAGCATTTTTAATTTTATTGCTTAAATCGCATTTTCTCGGCGAGCTGAGCACTTTTTCTGAATTGTGCCGCTCCCGTCACTCTGGTTAGGTTGGCATCGAAAAAAACGCTCACGGGTGCTTTAGAGTGCCGAGTTTATTACTGCGCATTAAGAAATGACCACCTCCAACGTTTGGTTTATGTTTTATAAGCATTTTTAATTTTATTGCTTAAATCGCATTTCTCGGCGAGCTGAGCACTTTTTCTGAATTGTGCCGCTCCCGTCACTCTGGTTAGGTTGGCATCGAAAAAACGCTCTCGGGTGATTTAGAGTGCCGAGTTATTCACTGCGCATGGAGAAATGACCACCTCCAACGTTTGGTTTATGTTTTATAAGCATTTTTAATTTTATTGCTTAAATCGCATTTTCTCGGCGAGCTGAGCG